>NW_026843709.1:11724545-12027575 GCF_030254825.1 Meriones unguiculatus
ATACAGAATGGCTAAAACAATTCTCTATAGTAAAAGTCTTCAGGAGGTAACTCCATCGCTGATCTCAAGCTATACTATAGAACAACAATATTAAAAACTGCATGTTACTGGCATAGAAACTGACTGGTGGATCAATGGAATTGAAGAGAAGACTCCGACGTAAATCCATAAACTTATGGACACCTGATTTTGACAAAAATGCCAAAACCATTCAATGGAGAAAAGATGGCATCTTCAACAAATTGTGCTGGTCTAAATGGATGTTTACATGTAGAAAAATGCAAATAGATTCATAGTTATCACCCTGTACAAAACTAAAGTCCAAATCCTCATGAAACTGACAATCTTTTGTGAAAAAAGAGACACTGTCATCAGAACAAATAAATGCCTAAAGATTGGGAAAGAATCTTCACCAACCCTATATCTGACAGAGGACAAACATTCAGTATGTATAAAGAACTCAGAAGTTAATCAGCAACAAATCAAGTCATCCAATTAAGAAATAGAATACAGAGCTAAACAGAGAATTCTTAGTAGAGGAATATCAAATGGCAGAGAAAAACTTAAGAAATGCTTAACATCCTTATCATAAGGGAAAAGAACATCAAAACAACCATGATGTTGTTTACATCACTTTACACCCCTGAAAATAGCTAAGATCAAAAACTCATATGACAACTCACGCTGGAGAGGTTGTGGAGAAAGGGAAACCTTCCTCCACTGCTGCTGGAAATGTAAATTTTTAAAACCATTCTGGAAAGCAATCTAGAGCTTCCTCAGAAAACTAGGAATAGTGCTTCCTCAGGATCCAGCTATACCCTTCCTAGGCATATATCCAAAAGAGGCTCAAGTACACAATAAGAACATTTGCTTTAGTTCTTTATATATACTGTTTATTAGCCCTCTATCACATAGAGGGTTGGTGAAGATTCTTTTTCAATCTGTATTCATTCATTTTGTTTTGATGACAGTGTCCTTTGCATTACAGAAGCTTTTCAGTTTCATGAGATCCCATTTACTGATTGTTGCTGTTAGAGCCTATGCTCTTAGTGTTCTTTCAGGAAGTTGTCTCCTGTGCCAATGAATTGGAGGCCCTTTCCCCACTTTTTCTTCTAACCAATTCAATGTGTCATGTTTTATGTTGAGGTATTTGATCCATTTGGACTTTAGTTTTGTGCAGGGTGATGAGTATGGATCCATTTGCATTTTTCTACATGAAGACATCCATGTTAAAAGAGCACCATTTTATGAAGATGCTATCTTTATGCCAATGTATGGTTTTGGCATCTTTGTCAAAACTCAGGTGTCTATAAGAATCTGGGTTTGTTTCTGGGTCTTCTGATTGGTTCCACAAATCCACCGTTCTGTTTCTATTCCAGTACCATGCAGTTTTTATTACTGTTGTTCTATAGTATAGCTTGAGATCAGGCACAGGATAGCTCCTGAAGATCTCTTATTATAGAGGATTGTTTTAGCAATTCTGTGTTTCTTGTTTTTCCATATGAAGTTGAGAATTTTTCTTTCAAGGTCTGTAAAGAATTGTGTGGGTAATTTGTTAGGAATTGCATTGAATTTGTAGATTCCTATTGGTAAGAGGGCCATTGTTACAACATTAAGCCTGCTAAGCCATGAGCATAGGAGATCTTTCCATGTTCTGATATCTTCTTCTAATTCTTTCTTCAGAGACTTGAAATTATTTTTCAAACCAAGTTACTTTAAGTACTTGATCAACTACAAGAACAAATCAAAGATATCATTCACTATGACTAAGTAGGCTTCATCCCAGGTGTGCGGGGGTGGTTCAATACACGGAAATCCATCAATGTGATCCACCATATTAAGAAAATGAAAGGAAAAAAAACTCATAATAATCTCCTTAGTTGCAGAAAAAGCATTTGACAAAATCCAATATCCATTCATGTTTAAAGTATTGGAGAGAGCAGGGATGCAAGGCATATATCAAAATATAGTAAAAGGAGTATACAGCAAGCCTATAGTCTGCATGAAACTAGACTAAGAGAAACATAAAGCCATCCCACTGAAATCAGGGACAAGACAAAGCTCTATTCTTATTTCTTCAACATACTTCTGGAAGTCCTTGTTAGAGTAATAAGACAATTGAAGGAGATCAAGCAAATACAAATAAAAAAGGAAGAAGTCAAAGTATTACAGTTTGGAGATGATAAAATAGTATACATCAGTGACCCCCCAAATTCTACCAGGGAACTCCTACAGGGGATGAACACCTTCAGCAAATGGCTGGATATAAAATTAACTCAGTAGCCCACCTGTATACAAAAGACAAAAGGGCTGAAAGAGATATTAGGGAAACATAAGGAATTATATTATGTAACAAGGTTATATATCTTAACCCTATTCAGATATTTCCTCACTGGGGACTCCACATGTAAATTGATGAGCTTCAATAGGACAGTGCAAATCACCAGGAAGTGGAAAAAAATGAAGGTACTTCTAGGCTAAAAGAGCTTTGCTATCCTGAAATTTTGTCATTCAATACAATAACTAAAGTCCCAGGAACTTCCAAAGACTGACAATCTCCTTTGGGGAAAATGTGGAATATTTCCATAACGGAGTATTATTCAGCTAAGAAAATGACATCATGATATTTTCATGCAGATGGATGGAAACAGGAAAAATCATCCTGGGTGAAATAACTAAAATGCAGAAAGACAAATAAGGTATTTATTTACTTATTAGGAGGTTTCCTAATAGTGAGGGATTAAATATCAATAGGCCATCTAGTGACCAAACCAGTCGTCCACTAGGGGGATTGGATAGCAGTTATTTGTGTTGCTGGGCCAGGGCATCCTATAGAATTTTTCAGGCTACCCAGACTGTTCTTATTAAAATATGTTGCTCTCTGATCTCAACTGATAGATCAGAGCCATGTTCTTGGATCCACAAAGATGCTTCCTTCTGCATCAAACAGGATTGAATACAGACACCCACAGTCTGATATTATGTAGGGAGAGAAACCTTAAAACTCCCAGCTCTAAATGGGATTTCAATATGAAATTTTCCCTCCCCTTAGAGCTCTGGGAAGCCTGCAGGAGAAGAGGCAGGAAGAGGGTCATAATCAGAGGGAATTGAGGACACAAGGAGAACAATGCCCTGAGAATCAGGCTACAGAGGAAGATGATGCAGCCAGGCTTGATGATACCTGATAAGCAAGGGTCATATAGAAGGGTGAGGAGGACCTCACCTATAAGGAAACTAGAAAAAAGGGCATTGGTATAAAGGAAGGAGGGTGGGTCTTGAAAGAGAACAGGGATGGAGCAGCAGAGGGGATACAAAGTGACCAAATTGTAATGAATAAATACATCAGAAAATCTGTGTACAAAGTGATGAAGTATAGAGCTCTTCAGGACTATTGGCCTCTTCTTGGGAATGGTACAAGTATGCAGCAATGATGAACTGTTTTCTTTCTATTTTCCCTGCTCTTAAAGACTCAAACCCAGGGAAACACAGACACTGTTACCCTATTATATCAATAAGAATGTGGAGGTTCATTAAAGTGTACATGTGTAACTGCTTAGTTCAAACTCAGTACTTGGAAATTTCATATCCAAGACCACAGTATGAGAGCAACTTTTCATTCCATACATTTCCCTTAATCCCATATCGCTTTGAAGCTTCTTTAAGTAGTAAGCTGTCCAATTAAATAAAGTAATATTAAAGTTTCATTTCCTCTCTGACACTATCACAGTGGTAAACAGGAGTAAAGTTGTGGGATCTGCATAAAGGGATGAGATAAACAATTTTGGGTTTCACAAGTAAAAGTAAAGTATACACAGGATCAGAGATACTGAACACTGAGGAAAGATTGTTTACCCATTTCCATGGAAACCTCAAGATTCTTTCAGGTGCTGATTGATTGAGAAGGAAAATGATGTCATGCAACAGGTGAAAGCCAGTAGAATTTCAGGAGCCAGTAATTAAAAGGCCCAAGTGGACAGTAAGCTTGAGAGAAAGGCTGAGCAGCCCTACATGACTCATTCATGGCAGCTGAAAGCACAGTTCCTGTGTCCAAGACTCTTAGTTCAGGAAAAGTGTCACATATTTCTTTCAAGAGCTCATTAATAAAGTCAAATATCTTTGACATGTGACTTTCACATTATCACAGATTTCATTATTATTTGTTAAATGCACAGATATGTCCTCAGTTGGTCAATTACTTCCTGGGAAAACACTACCTGAACAAGGCAATTATTTGAACAAAAAGCATTTAATTAGAACCTTCCTTATATTTATACAGAGACCATCCAAGATGTCACATCAGCTAGAATATCTTGTAGTTCTTCAACAGATCTGAGAACTTCTCATACTGAACCACATGCAGCAAGCAGAGAAAGGGAGATTGAGAGAGACAGGGTGAGAAAGAGCCAGAGGGACAGATTAAGAAATAGATGAGAACAACAGAAAAAAGACATAAAGTGTCGGAGACCAAGGGACAGAGATTCCATTGTGTCTGGTCACTTTCATTGGCATATCAACATCAGTGCACACCCTCCTATAATATAATTCCAATAGGAACATATTATGTAATATAAAATATATTATATATAATTCCAATAGGAATTATATTATCTAATAAAGATAAAATTATTAACCCATACCTGACATTTCTTCGCTGGGGATTCAACATCTAAATAGATGAGCTTGAAGTGGATATTTCAATTCAAATCACTAGGAAGTAGAAGAAAATGGAGGGAATTCTAGGCTTAAAGAACTTCGTTATTCAGATAATTTGTAATTCAGTATACTGTTTAAAGGCCCAGAAACTTCCAAGGTCTAAAGAGCAGGACTGACTGACATTCTCCTTTGGGGAAAATGAGGAATATTTCCATAACAGAGTATTTTTCAGTTAAGAAAATGACATCATGCTATTTTCAGGCAAATGTATGAAAGTAGGAAAAATCATTCTGTTTGAAGTAACTAAACTGTAGAAAGACAAACATGGTATGTACTCACTTATTAAGATGTATCCTAATAGTGTGGGATTAAGTTCCAAAAGGCAATCTATTGTGAAAACCAGTCTTCCACTAGGGTGGTTAAGTGGCAGTTAATTAAGTTTTTGGGCCAGGGCATCCTATGGAAAATTTCAAGCAACCCAGGCTGTTATTATTAAAATATGTTGCTCTCTTCCCTCAAGTAATAGATCTGTGCTATGTTCTTGGATCAACAAGGATTTTTCCTTCTTCATCAAATGGGATTGCATAGAGACCCCTGCAGTCTGATATTGTGCAGAAAGAGAGAACTTAAAACACCCAGCTCTAAATGGATTTCTCTATGAAATTCTCCCTCCCCTCAGAGCTCTAGGAAATCTACAGGAGGGTAGGAAGGAAGAACATCATAAGTATAAGGAATTGAGGACACAAGCAGAACAATGCTCTGAGAATCAGGCCACAGAAAAAATGATGCAGAGAGCCTTGATGAGACCTGATAAATAAGTGTTAGAGAGAAGGGGGTGGAGGACCTACCCTATTAATGAAATAGAGAAAGGGAATAGGGATAGGAGAAGTAGTGTGGGTGGGAGTGGAAGGAGAAGAGGAAGGGGGCAGCAGAGGGGAAATAAAGTGAACAAATTGTAATAAATAAATACATCAGACAAACTGTGATCAATGTGATGAAGTATAGAACAGGGACTGATGGCTTCTTCTTTGGGGTTGTACCAGAGTACAGCAAGGATGAACTGTTTTCTTTAAGAGACACTGCACTGAGACTGCCATCATTTTCCAATTAGTATATGATCAACACATACTTAAATTGATGTATTTTAAAGAAAAACAAATTTTTAGTGTGACCCATGGTAGGAATTTGAACCTGGGAGCAATGGAAAAGCAGTTTAATGTATATTATATGAAAGTCCCACATAAACAATAAAAATAACATGGTGACAACATTTACAATGACTTTTAACATAGAGAAATGATTCTGCTAATGGAGGCAGCGTTTGACTGTGTAAAGCATGCTTTTCAGGACTCATTATGTCGCAGAGATTTCTAGCCATGAACTAGTGGTTACTCAGCTACCATAGACCCCATGACTCAGGTGGCACCTCTGAACAAGCATTCCTGGTACTAACTACATTTAGAGGTTTTGTCAGGAAGACAAGAGCAGGAAAAACAGCCGCTCTTGTATCCTAGGCACATAACATGGACAAATTTCTCTGTCCTGAACACCCTGTTTTAATTGTAAACCACAGGAACAAGAGGATTTCTCCCTGACCACTGAGTAGGACACAGCTGCCAATCCAGCCAGGTCAGCCAACATAACCCTGCTCATAGACAATGGCAACACTATTGTGGAACAGCACCAGCTGTCAAAGAGTTTTTTGCCCTTAAGTTCTCTTTTTACATGCACTGCTCTTTCACTGTTTCAGCCAAAACAGTCCCAGGAATTGTCTGGTTTCTTTCTCTTTTCCCTGCTCTTAAAGACTCAATATCCAAACGAATCATAGACCCATCTTGCCTATTATATCTATGAGATTGTGAGTGTGCGAGTAACTACTCAGTTCAAAGTCACAACCTAGGAAATTTCAGATGCAATACCACAGTAGGATACCACCTTGTCATTCCATACATAACACTTAATCCCACATCACTTTACAGCTTCCCTACTAAAGAAGCTATGCAATTAAAAAACATTAAATTTTCATTTCCTATCTGACATTGTCACAGAGGTAAACAGGAGTAAACATGTTGGATCTTGAAAAAGTGATAAGATAATGGCTTATTGGTTTTCACAATAAAATGTTAGCTGTGCACAGGATCAGAGATACTGAACACTGAGGAAGTCTGTGTACTCATCTCCATGGAAACCTCAAGTTTCTCTCAGGTGTGGATTGGTTGAGAGGGAAAATGATGTCTTGCAACAGGTGAAAGCTAGTAAGAATTTCAGGAGCCTGTTATTAAAAGGGCCAAGTGGACAGTGTGCTTGAGAGAAGGTCTGAGCAGCCCAACATGCTTCAATCTGGGCAGCTGAAAGCACCCAACACAGATATGAAAGTTCCTGTGTCCAAGATTCTTAGTTCAGCAAAAGTGTCACATATTTCTTTCTAGAGGTCATTAATAATGTAATGGGTCTGTGACATTTGACTTTCAAGTTATCACAGATTCCAGTATCATTTGTTAAATGCACAGATATGTTCTCAGTCAGTGAATTACTTCCTGGGAAAATGCTCCCTTACCAAGGCAAATCTTGGAACAGAAAGTTTTTAATTGTGTCCTTGCTCATATTTTTACAGAGATCTTCCAAGATGTCATGGTAGCATTTAGCCATTTTGTTGTCATCCTTCAGCAGTACTAAGAGCTTTTTATACTGAATCACAAGCATCAGGCAGAGAGAGGTAGTCTGAGAGAGAAAGAGCTAAAGAGACATTTTCAGAAATAGAGAGACCAAGACCAACTGAAATAAAAATACAAAATGAGAGACAGAGAGGGAGAGACTCCATTCTGTCAGGCCACAATCATTGGTATATCAACCTCAAAGCACACTCTCCTATAATATAACTCCAATAGGATTATATTATCTAACAAGACCATACGTCCTAACCCTTCTAAACTTTTCCTCACTGGGAACTAAACTGTAAATAGATTAGTTTCAAGGGGACATTGCAATTTAGAAAAAAACAAAACAAACAAAAACAAAAAACAAAAAAAAAAAAAAACAGGAATTGAAAGAAAATGGAGAGACTTCTAGGCAAAAAAAAAAAAAAATAGTTATGCTGATAGTCTTTCATTCAATAAAATGATTAAATTCCTAGAAATTTCAAAGGACTAAAGAACAGCACAGATAATCTCCTTTGGGAAAATGTGAAATATTTCCATAGGAAGTATTATTCAGATAAGAAAATGACATCATTTTATTTTTAGCCAAATGGATGGAACCAGGAAATATCATCCTGGGTGAAGTAACTAAAATGCAGAAAGAAAAATATGACATTTATTAACTTTTTAGGAGGATTCCTAATAGTGAGGGATAAAGTTCCAATAGCCCATATATTGGAACCAAACCAGTGTTCCACTAGTGGGATTAGGTGGCCATTAATTGAGTTGTTGGGCAATGGCATCCTCTGGAAATTTTCAAGCAACCCAGGCTGGTGTTATTAAAAGTATGTTGCTCTCTGACCTCACCTGACAGATCAGAGCCATGTTTTTGGATCCACAGAGATGCTTCCTTCTGTATCAAATCAGCATGCATACAGAGACCAATAGACTGATTTTATGCAGAGAGAAACCTTAAAACACCAAACACCCAAATCCATATGGGATTTCCCTATGGAATTTTCCCACTCCTCAGATCTCTGGAAATCCTGTAGGGGAGGAGCCAGGAATTGTGTCATAACTACAGGGAATTGAAGACACAGGAGTACAATGCCCTGAGAATCAGGCCACAGAGGAAGGTGATGCAGCCTGACTAGATGAGACCTGATAAGCTAGGGTCAAATAGAAATGGAAGGAGGACTTTCCCAAACAAGGAACTAGAAAAAGGGCAGAAGGATAGAAGAAGGAGGCTGGGTGGGATTGGACAAAGAATAGAGAGGGGGCAGCAGAGAGGATAAAAAGTGAAAAAATCATAATAAATAAGCACAAAAGACAAATTGTGATCAGGTGTTGAAGTATAAATATTTTCAAGACTCGATGGCTTTACTTGTGTTTGGTAGAAGGGTGAAGCAAGAATGAACTCAGTTATTTTAAGGGACTTGGCCAATGAGACTCTGATCATGTTCCAATGAGTACCTGAAGAACACATATTAAAATTGAAGTTTTTTTTTTAAAAAAAAAAAACAATTAGTGTGACAAATGGTAGAAATTTAAAACCATGAGCAATGGAAAAGGAGAGTAATATATATGATATCAAATCATCAAATTCCCACATACCCAACAAAAATAACATGTTGACAACTTTTTTTCTGTCTTTCCATATGTTTATTTGCCATGTATATGTTTTCTTTTTTGATAATTTTTTCTTAATTACACTTTATTCATTTTGTATCCCCCATAAGCCCCTCCCTCCTCCCCTGCAATCGATCCCACCCTCCCTCACCTTTCTGCATGCATGCCCTTCCCCAAGTCCACTATTAAGGGGAGGTTCTCCTCTCCTTTCTGTATCAGTTCTCATTAAAAGTGGTTGCTTTGTCCTCTTCTGTGGACTGGTAAGGCTTCTCCCCCCTCAGGGGAGGTGATCAAAGAGCAGGCCAATCAGTTCATGTCAGAGGCAGTCCCTCTTCCCATTACTATGTAACCCACTTGGACACTGAACTACTATGGGCTACATCTGTGCAGGGGTTCTAGGTTATCTCCACGAATAGTCCTTGGTTGGAGTATGAATCTCTGGGAAGTTCCCTGTGTTCAAATTTGCTTGTTCTGTGCTCTCCTTGTAGAGAACCAGTCTTCTCCAGCTCTTACTAATTCCCACTTCTTAGATAAAATTCCATTCACTCTTCCCAACAGTTGGCCATCAGGCTCAGCAACGGCTTTGATAGTCTGCAGGGCAGAGGATTTCAGAGGCCCTCTGTGGTAGGTTCTTAGTTTGTTTCCTGTTTTCTTCTTCTGGCTTTCAGAAACCCTCTGTAGAAGGTTCCTAGGTTGTTTTCTGTTTTCTTTTTCTTCTGATGTCCATCCTCTTTGCCTTTCATGATGGGGATTGACCGTTTTAGTTAGGGTCCTCTCTCTTACTTAATTAATTTAGATGTACAGATTTTAGTGGGTTTGTCCTATGTTGTATGTCTACATGAGTGACTATATACCATGTGTGTCTTTTTGCTTCTGGGACAACTCACTCAGGATGATCCTTTCCAGGTCCCACCATTTACCTGAAAATTTCATGATTTCCTTATTTTTCATTGCTGAGTAATATTCCATTGTATAGATGTACCACAATTTCTGCAACCATTCTCTGCTGAGAGGCATCTGGGTTGTTTCCAGCTTCTGGCTATTACAAATAAAGCTGCTATAAACATAGTTGAGAAAATGTCTTTTCTATACACTTGAGCCTATTATGGATATATGCTTGGGAGTGGTATGGCTGGATCTTGGAATAGCGCTATTCATAGTTGTCTGAGAAAACTCCAGATTGATTTCCAGAGTGATTGTACAAGTTTACATTCCCATCAGCAGTGGAGATGGGTTCCCCTTTCTCCACAACCTCTCCAGCATGTGTTGTCACTTGAGTTTTTGATCTTGGCCATTCTCGTGGGTGTAAGGTGAAATCTCAGGGTTGTTTTGATTTGCATTTCCCTAATGGCTAATGAGGTTGAGCATTTCTTCAAGTGTTTCTCTGCCATTCGATATTCCTCTAGAGAAAATTCTCTGTTTAGCTCTGTTCCCCATTTTTTAAGTGGGTTACTTAGTTTGCTGCTTTTCAGCTTTTTTAGTTCTTTATATATACTGGACATGATTCCTCTGTCAGATAGAGGGTTGGTGAAGATTCTTTCCCAATCTGTAGGTGGTCATGTTGTTTTGATGACAGTGTCCTTTGCTTTGCAGAAGCTTTTCATTTTCATGAGGTCCTGTTTATTGATTGTTGCTCTTAGAGCCTGTGCTGTTGGTGTTCTGTTCAGGAAGTTTCCCCTGTACCAATGAGTTCTAGGGCATTCCCCACTTTTATTTCTAGCTGATTTAATGTGTCTGGTTTTATGTTGAGGTCTTTGATCCACTTGAATTTCAGTTTTGTGCAGGGTGATAAGTATGGATCTATTTTCATTTTTCTACATGTAGACATCCAGTTGGACCAGCACCATTTTTTGAAGATGCTATCTTTTTACCATTGTATGGTTTTGGCATCCTTGTCAAAGATCAGGTGTCCATAAGTGTGTGGGTTTATTTCTGGCTCCTCTGTTTGGTTCCATTGATCCATCATTTTGTTTCTATGCCAGTACCATGCAGTTTTTAAAACTGTTGCTCTATAGTACAACTTAAGATCAGGGATGGAGATACCTCCAGGAGATCTTTTATTGTATAGGATTGTTTTAGCAATTCTGGGTTTCTTGTTATTCCATATGAAGTTGAGATTTTTCTTTCCAGGTCTTTAAAAAATTGTGTTGGTAATTTGATGGGAATTGCATTTAATCTATCGATTGCTTTTGGTAAGATGGCAATTTTTACTATGTTAATCCTGCCAAGTCATGAGCATGGGAGATCTTTCCATGTTCTGATATCTTCTTCTAATTCTTTCTTCAGAGACTTGAAAATTTTTCATACAAGTCTTTGACTTCCTTGGTTATGTTTACACAAAGGTACTATATGTCATTTGTGGCTATTATGAAGGGTGTTGTTTCCCTAATTTCTTTCTCAGCCCTTCTATCTTTTGAATACAGGAGGGCTACTGATTTTTTTTGAGTTAATTTTGTATCTGGCCACTTTGCTGAAGGTGTTTATCAACTGTAGGAGTTCCATGGTATAGTTTTAGGGGTCACTCACGTATACTATCATATTATCTGCAAATAGTGATAATTTGACTTCTTCCTTTCCAATTTGTATCCCCTTGATCTCCTTCAACTGTCTTATTTTTCTAGTAAGGACTTCCAGAACTATGTTGAAGAGGTATGGAGAGAGTGGGCAGCCTTGTCTTGTCCCTGATTTTAGTGGGATTGCTTTAAGTTTCTCTCCGTTCAGTTTGATGTTAGGTATAAGCTTGCTGTATATCGCCTTTATTATGTTTAGATATGTGCCTTGTATCCCTGATCTCTCCAATACTTTAAATATGAATGGATGTTGGATTTTGTCAAATGCTTTTTCAGCATCTAGGGAGGTTATCATGTAGTTTTTTTTTTTTCTTTCAGTTTGTTAATATGGTGGAACACATTGATGGATTTCTGTATATTGAACCACCCCTGCATAACTGGGATGAAGCCTACTTGGCATGGTGGATGATATCTTTGATGTGTTCTTGTATTCGGTTTGTGAGTATTTTGTTGAGTATTTTTGCATCAATGTTCATAATGGAGATTGGCTTGAAATTCTCTTTCTTTGTTGAGTCTTTGTGCGGTTTAGGTACCAAGGTGACTGTGGCTTCATAGAATGAGTTTGGTAATGTTCCTTCTGTTTCTATTTTGTGGAATAGTTTGAAGAGAATTGGTGGTAAGTCTTCTTTGAAGGTCTGGTAGAATTCTGCCCTGAAGCCATCTGGTCCTGTGCTCTTTTTGGTTGGGAGACTTTTGATGACCGCTTTTATTTCTTTGGGGGATATAGGACTATTTAATTGTTTTACCTGGTCCTGTTTCAGCTTTGGTAAGTCAAATCTATCAAGAAAATTGACCAATTCATTTAGATTTTCAAATTTTGTGGCATATAGACTTTTGAAGTATGTCCTAATGATTGTTTGGATTTTCTCAGTGTCTGTAGTTATGTCCCCCTTTTCATTTCTGATTTTGTTGATTTGGGTGGTGTCTCTCTGCCTTTAGTTCCTTTAGTTAGCTTGGCTAAGGTTTTGTTGATTTTCTTGACTTTCTCAAAGAACCAGTTAGCCAGGTTCTCTTCCCGGTTCTGGGTGGGCAGCCAAGAATGGACCCAACCAATTACCATGCTATGGGAGCCTACCTTCACCTGGGAAACATGATAGCTGTAGTTTTAGGGCCCAGAGTTCAGTCTCCTGGTAGCTGCTCAGAGAGTGTTGTCCTGCTTCTCAGACACAGTGCTCTCCCGGCACCGCCATCTTGGCTCCCCCTCATGTTGACAACTTTTACAATAACTTTTAATATGGAGAAAATATTCTTCTAAAAGAGTGTGTAGTTTGACTTTGTAAGGCATGCTTTCCAGGAAATCATTATGTAGCAGAGAATTTTAGCCTTGAAGAAGTCCTTAACAAGTTACTTCATATCCAATGAGCAGTCCTGGCACTAACACTATGTTCAGACTGATGTTGGAGGACCACATTAGGAAACACAGCTGCTCTTATGTCCTGGGTATATAATGAGGACACAATTCCCTCTTCTGTATGCCCAGTTTTAACAATAAACCCTAGGACGTAGAGGATTGCTCACTGATCACTGAGTAGGACAGAGCTGCTGTTCTTGTCAGGTCAGCCAAGACAAACCTCTCATGGTGGGTTGCCAACACTAATGTGGAAAAGCTCCAGTTGTCATATAGTTTATTGCCTCTCTGTTCTCCTTTTATACTAACCAATCTTTCTCTGTTTCAGACAAACCAGTCCCAGAAATTGTATAGTTTCCTTTTCTTTTCCCTGCTCTTAAAGACTCAATACCCCAGGGAACCCTAGACCTTGCCAGCCTATTATATCAATAAGAATGTGAAGGTATATGTAGTGAGCATGTGGGTAACTGTTCAGTTCAATGTCAAAACCTAGGAAATTTCAGATTAAATACCACAGTAGAGGAACACCTTGTCATTCAGTACATTCCCTTTAATCCTACATCAATTTGAAGGTTCCCTACTTTGGAAGCTGTACTAGTAAGTAAACATTAAAGATTCATTTCCTACCTGACCTTGTGACAGTGTTAAACAGGTGTAAAAGTGTGGGATCTGGATAAATGGATGAGATAAAGTCCTCTTGGATTTCACAAGAAAAAAATAATGTGTGCACAGGATCAGAGATACTGGACACCGAGGAAAGTTTGTTTTCTTATCTCCATGGAAACCTCAGGATTCTCTCAGGTACATATAGGCTGAGAGGGATATTGATATCATGCAACAGGTGTAAGACAGTAAGAGTTTCAGGAGCCATTTATTAAAATGGACATGTGGACATTGTACATGTGAGAAATGCTATGTGCCTAAATATGGGCAGCTGAAACCACACAACACAGAAATGAAAGATCCTGTGTCCAAGACTCTTATTTCAGAAAAAGTATAACATATTTCTTTCAAGTGGTCATTATTAACATCACATGTCCTCGACATGTGACTTTTACATTATCACAGATTCCATTATAATTTGTTAAATGCACAGACATGTCCTCTGTTATGAAAATATTTACTGGAAAAATGCTTCCTGTCCAAGGAAACTCTAGGAACATCAGGCGTTCATTTGGGACCTTGCTTATATTTTTACAGAGACCATCCAGGATGTCACTTCAGCAAACAGCCATATTGTTGTAGTCCTTAAGCAGAACTGATAGCTTTCAATACTGAACCACAAGCGGCAGTCAGAGAAAAGGAGCCTGAAAGAGACAAAGAGAGAGAGCTAGAGAGAGAGAGAGACATTCAGAAATAGAGACCAAGACCAACAAAAACAAATATAGAAAGTGACTGATAACAAGATACAGAGACTCCATCTTTTTGATCACTTTCATTGTCATATCAACAAAACAGTATGCCTCCTAAAATATAACTCCAAAAGGAATTATATTTTTATTTTTATTTTTATCATTTACACTTTATTCTTGTTGTATACCCCTGTAACCCCCCTCCCCTCCAATCCCATTTCCCCACCCCACTTGTCCACATATTCCCCTCTCCAACTCCACTGATAGGGGAGGTCTTCCTCTCCTTCCTTCTGATCCTAGTCTTTCCGATCCATTCAGGAGTGGCTTCATTGTCTTTCTCGTTGACCTGGTAAGCTTGCTCCCTCAACAGGATGAAGTTATCCAAGAGCAGACCAATCACATCATGTCAAAGTCAGTGCATGTTACTATGGAATCCAGTTGGACCCTGAATTGCCAAGGGCTACATATGTTCAGGGTTCTAGGTTATCCCAATGCATGGTGCATGATTAGAGTATGAGTCTCTTGAAATACCCCTGTGCTCAGATTTTTTTTGTTCTGTTGTTCTCTTTGTGGAGTTCCTGGCATCTCTAGATCTTACTATTTCCCTCATTTTTCACTAGAGTACATGCAATCTGCATAACAGTTGGCCAAAAATTTTAGCATCTGCTTTGATAGTCTGCAGGGCAGAGCCTTTCAGAGGCCCACTGTGGCAGGTTCCTAACTTGTTTCCTGTTTTCTACTTGTTCTGATGTCTATTCTCTGTGCTTTCAGTATGGGGATTGAGCATTTTAGCCAGAGTCCTCCCTCTTGATTTGTTTCTTTAGGTTGGCAGATTTTAGTTGGTTTATATTATATGTCTATATAAGCATATCCCATGTGTGTCTTGGTGATTCTGGATAGCTCACTCAGAATGATCTTTTCCAGTTTCCACCATTTACCTACAAATTTCAATGATTTCCTTTTTTTATTGCTGAGTAATATTCCACTGTGTAGATGTACCACAATTTCTGTATCAATTTTTCATTGGGGGGGGGCATCTGTATTATTTCTAGGTTCTAGCTATTACAAACAAATCTGTAACAAACATGGTTGAGCAAATGTCCTTATTGTGTACTTGAGAGTCTTTTGGGTATGTGCCTAGGAGTGGTATAGCTGGATATTGTGGAAGCACTATACCTATTTGTCTGAGAAAGAGACAGATTGATTTCCACAGTGGTTGTACAAGTTTACATTCCCACCAGCAGTAGAGAAGTTTTTTCCTTTCCGCACCTTCTCATCAGCACTTGTTGTCACTTGAGTTTTGATCCTGGCTATTCTGATTGGTGTAAGGTGAAATCTCAGGGTTGTTTTGATTTGCATTTCCTGATGACTAATGAGGTTGAGCACTTGTTTAAGTGTTTCTCTGCCAGCCGATATTCCTATATTGAGAATTCTCTGTTTAGCTCTCTTCCCCATTTTTTAATTGGATTACTTGATTTGTTGCTTTTCAACTTCTTCTTTATATAAACTGTCACATAGAGGCTTGGTAAGGATTCTTTCCCAATCTGTATGTGTTTGTTTTGATAACTGTGTCCTTTGCTTTACAGTAGCTTTTCAGTTTCATGAGATCCTATTTACTGATTATTGTTCTTAGAACCTGTGCTGTTGGGGTTCTGTTCGGGATGTTGTCTCCTGTGCCAATGAGTTCAATGCTCATCCTCACTAGTTCTTCTAACCGATTTAATGTGTCTGGTTTTATCTTGAGGTCATTGATGCACTTGGACTATAGTTTTGTGTAGGGTGATGAAAATGGAAATATTTGCATTTTGCTACATGTAGACATCCAGTTAAACCTGCACCATTTGTTGAAGATGCTTTTCTTTTTATTTTTTTTTTACATTGTATGGTTTTTTTTCATCATTGTCAAAACTCCATATGTGTGTGGATTATTTTCTGGGTCCTCTATTTGTTTCCACTGATACACCATTCTGTTTCTCTCCCAGTACCGAGCAGTGTTTATTAATGTTGCTCTATAGTACAGCTTGAGTTAAAGGATGGAGATATCTCCTAAAGACCTTTATTGTTGAGGATTGTTTTAGCAAATCAGGGTTTTTTTTGTTTCTGTACGAAGTTGAAAATTACACTTTCAAGTACTGTAAATAATTGTGTTGGTAATTTGATGGGAATTGCATTGGGCCATTTACTATGTTAATACTGCTAGTCATGACTCTGGAAGATGTTTACATTGTCTGATATCTTCTTCTAATTCTTTCTTCAAGGACTTGATTTTTTTTATACAAGTCTTTGACTTGCTTGGTTAGGGTCATACTGAGGTACTTCATGTCTTTGACCAAATACAAGAACACATCAAAGATAACATCCACTATGAACAAGTAGGCTTCATCCCAGGTATGCAAAGGTGGTCCAATACACAGAAATCCATCATTATAATCCACCATATTAACAAACCGAAATAAAATTTAAAAAAAAAGCACATGATTGTCTCCTTAGATACTAAAAAAGCATTTGACTAAATTCAACCTGCATTCATGTTTAAAGCATTGGAGAGATCAAGGATACAAGGCACAAAGCAAAATATAGTAAAGACGGTATACAGCAAGCCTATATCCAACATGAAACTAAACTGAGAGAAACTTAAAGCAATCCTACTGAAATCAGGACAAGGCAAGGCTGCCCACTCTTTCCATATCTCTTCAACATAGTTCTGGAAGTTTTTGGTAGAGCAATGAAATGATTGAAGAATATCAAGGGATAGAAATGTAAAACAAAGAAGTCAAAGTACCACTATCTACAGATGATATGTTAGTATACCTCATTGACCCCCAAAATTCTACAGGGAACTCTTACAGCTGATATACACCTTTGGCATAGTGACTGGATACAAAATTAACTAAAAAAAAATCAGTAGCCCTCCTGTATACAAAAGACAAAAGGCCTGAAAAAGAAATTAGGGAAACAAAAGGAATCATATTACCTAACAAAGCCATACACCTAACCATTTCCAGATATTTCCCCACTGGGAACTAAACATGTAAATAGATGAGCTTCAAGGTGATTTGCAATTTAAATCACAAAGAAGTAAAATCAGACAGAGGGACTTCTAGGCTAAAAGAACATAGGTATCATGAAAGTGTGTCATTCAATACAATTATTAAAGTCCCAACAAGTTCCAACGACTAAAGAACAGGACTGACAATATCCTTTGGGGAAAATGTGGAATATTTTGATAATGGGTTATTATTCACTTAAGAAAATGACATCATCATGTTTTCAGGCAAATGGTTGGAACTAGGAAAAATCATCCTGGGTGAAGTACCTAAAAGGCAGAAAGACAAATATGGTATGTATTTACTTATTTGGAGGTATTTTAATACTGTGGGGAAAAGTTCCAAAAGGCTATCTATTGTGAAAAAATAAGATTTCCACTACTGGGATTAGGTGTCAGTTAATTGAGTTGTTGGGTTGGGTCAGAGCATGCTATAGAAATTTTGAAGCAGCCCAGTCTGTTTTTTTTTTTTTTTTTTTTTTTAATATTTTGCACTCTGCCCACATTTGGTAAATGAGTGCCATGTCCCTCTATCCACAGAGATGCTTCCTTTTTGCATCAAATGGGATTGCATACAGAGACCCATACTCCTATGATGTGCAGAGAATCCTTGCAACACACAGCTCTTAATGGGATTTACCTATGGAATTCTCCCTCTCCTCAGAGCTCTGGGAAGCCTGCAGAAGAGGAGGCCAAAAAGCATCATAAGTAGAGAGAATTAAGGACACAAGGAGAACAATGCTCTGAAAATCAGGCCACGAAGGGCAGAGGAAGAAGATGCAGAGAGCCTTGATGACACTAGTTAAACTAGGGTCAATTAGAAGGTGGAGGAAGACCTCCACTATCAGGGAACTAAAGAAAGAGCATACAGTACAAGAAGGAGGGTGAGTGGGACTGGAAGGGAAAGAGGGAGGGGGCAGCAGAGGAGATACAATGTGAACAAATTGTAATAAATATTTACATAAAAATTTTGATCAAGATTATGAAGAATTGAACTCATCAGGACTGGTGTCTTCTTTTTGGGTTGGTGCCAGCATGCAACAAGGATGATCTTTATTTTCGTTAAAAGACTTGGCACTGAGACTCTGATCATGTGCCAATGATTACATGAACAACACATAATTCAATTGATATATTTAAAAATAATTCAGAGTTGCACATGGGTAGAAATTTAAATGTGGGAGCAATGGAAAACGAGTGTAATGTATATTATATCAAATTTCCACATAAGCAATAAAAATAATATTTTGACAAATTTTACAATGACTTTTAAATTGGAGAAAATATTCTGCTAAAGAAGGGCAGAGTTTGATTTGTAAGGCATGCTTTCCAGAAATTTATTATGTAGCAGAGAACTCAGCAATGAACTAGTGGTTATGCAGCCACCTCAGACCCTATGACTTCAAGTGGCACATCTGAGCAAGCAGTCCTGGCACTATCACCACATTTAGAGGGTTTGTCTGGCACTATCACCACATTTAGCAGGAAACACAGTAGCTCTTGTGTCCTAGGCATATAACATGGACCCATTTCATTGTCCTGAAGGCCCAATTTTAAGTGTAAACACCAGAACCAGTAGGGTTTCTCACTGACCACTGAGTAGGACAGAGGGGCCCATACAGCCAGGTCAGCTAAGGCAACCCTGCTCACAGAGGTTTCGCAAAACTAGTAAGGAAAAGAACCAGTTCTCAAATAGTTTATTTCCCCTCATTTCTCCTTTTACACTTGTAGATTTTCTCTTTTTCAGCCAAACCAGTCCTAGGAATTGTCTGGTTTCTGAAAGAGTCTGGTAATTTGAATTCTGCCTCCTGGGCTTGGCAGATGCACAAGTATTATCTAAGTTTTATGTCACAGAGACTTTCCTTGGTGATCTCTGCATGTTGGGTTTTCTGAGCCTGAGAAGTAGATAGCAAACTCCCTGAAAACTTGGGAACCAGACAGCAAACTTTGTGTAAACTGGAGTGAATTCCTGGATACCTTGCCAGGTGGCACAAATGTGTTTCTACTGTGAGAAAGCTACTGTGAAAAAAAATTTTTTTTTTGCTTGTACACTTTGCTTTATAAGTTTTGTTTACACATTCAATAAACTGAGACTTGATCAGGTACCTGTCTTGTCTCCATTCTTTGCATCTCTGTCCCCCCATTTATAAGCCCTCTTTCCAGTGGATGCTGTTAAATAGCCCACAGGACTGGTCAGTTTGCCTCTGAACAAAGGACCTTGAAAATGAGAGGCAATGTGAGAAACACTGATGTTTGGAGCTCTGAATGCCTAAGGAAAAATGTGCTTCATGACAACTGCCTATAGCATGGAGGAAGAAACAAGGTAGGCAGGCAATGATATCATGTGGCAGAGAAATAGCAGGAAATGTTAATGAAGACTTTAAAGTCAATTCTAATAAATGCAAGGAATTGGGAGAAACACTCTTACCCACTTTAGCTTGTAAATGAAGATTGTCTCTGGTTCCCAGTTGAAGAAACCATCAATCTGGAAACTTGGGAAAAAGAATCTCACAAGCTAAATAGTTACTTGGGGAAATTAAAGCAGTCAAACAGGCAGAAAAGAAAGTACTTCTAAGGTTATTTCAAATGATCATAAAGGCGCTTAAACAGATTCATGTAATCTGAGAGAAGAAAATAATTTAGGAGCTAGATAGGATAAAATGGACTCAGAAGAATATATTCCCAAGTCTCATAATTCAGACTGGCCTCCTGAGCCCTCTGGCTTTCCCTGTCATATATGCAGGAAATACAGAAGCACTGCAGGAGGATATTACATTTCTTTGAGATAAAGTCCAATTAGAAAGGGAACAAATTTAGCTATTAAGGGAATTACAGAAATTAAAATTACAAACTAATAATAATAATAATAATAATAATAAATTGGATTGTTTGAACTGGTAAAATTTAAAGTCTGGTTTTGACTTTTGAAATTATAAATGTAATTTATGATTTCACTCCTAAAGAGGATGTTTTGTATTAATATTACAAAAACAGGTTTTAAAAACATTTAAATGTTTAAAAAACAGGTACCTCCCTTTTTTTTTGGCTTTGTCTCTGTTTCTTTTGTTGTTTTATTTTATTTTGTTTTGTTTTTGTCTGCAGGCTTCTGTTTGGTTTCTGATTTTGGTTTGCCCACGAGGTCTGGAAAACTTGGAGAGTTTCCAATCTCGTCGATGATGAATATGGAGGATGTTCCAATTCCCAGGAAAGAGGTTCTATTCCTTTTGGAATCAGGAGAGAGGATCGCTAAGACCTTGTTCTGTGTGGTAACAAGGCTGATGGAGCCTGTTCTCCATCTGGCATCTGCTCCTCTAGAATCTATGTGTGAGGAGGGGAGCCATGATGGGTTCCACTCTTTCTGGAATCTGTGGGACATGTGTCCAGTAGGGGCTGGTTAAGTCCTAGTATTTGGGTATTCTGGGGTATTTTTAAAAAGTATCCCGTGGGAAGTCTAACAAAGAACTTAAAACAATTTCTCAACCTTTTGAGGAAAAAAAAAACAAACAACATGGTATTTATTTTAATTAATTTTACAAAGTAAAACCAAGACATGCTGTTTAAGCCAATTGATCAAAAATTGAAGTTATTACAATATATCATGTAAAAAATTATAAAATATGCTGTTCTTCATTTTAAAAGTCTGGAGATTCTTCAGTGCAAAATGTTTGCTTATGCTCTTTTACAAGAAAAAAAAAAGACTACAGTTCCATGTTAGACCAGGGTTGTATATGGTTATATTCAGACCATTGTTAACCATTCTATAAAATATATGCCTAGCTGCCAGTACCTAAAAAAATGATTAATTGCTGTTTTTTACTGGTCTATACATATGGTACAGCCAGAAGAGTCCATTTTTGCTGAGGGCTATGGGCTAAATTTAGTTTTCTGTTTAATATTAAATAAATCTATTGTCCTTTAATTCTTTTGCTGTTACGTTTTAATACAATATGGTAGAATTAATAAGGTTTGTCAGCCCCTTTATAAATTATGTTTATTTAAAAGTTTTGCTTTGATTGTTTTTTAAAAGAGCAGATTTAAAGTTATGCTAAGATTATAGTTGATAAAGATTGAGTTTTAGCTGGTCTCTTTGTTTAGGTTTTTCTTTTTAAGATTAAATCTGAAATAGGTAGTCATAAAGTTTGCCTATTTACATCTACCTAAAATTTGGTTCTAAAACATACATTTAAAAAATGCCAAAATTGAGATTATCTTATCCTGTTTTATAGGATGAAGTTTTGAGAAGATGATAAATATAGACAAAGATTAGCTCAAATATGCTTGCCCTCAGACTTGTTAGAGGTCTGATAAATATGGCATTTTAACATATGTAAGCTTATTATGACAGAGTCAAACCTGTTGAGACAAAAAAAAAGAAATTAATTCAGTTTTTATAAATTTAACCTATAATTTTTCCATTTAAAACAAAAGTTAGCCCAATTGTTGATACTTTAACTGTATTTACTGATGGTTCATTATCTGGTATTGCTGCCTATGCTTATCAAAGTAAAACAATATCTTCTCAAGTGTCTAACACATCTGCGCAAATAGCAGAGATATCTGTAGTATTGATGGTATTTCAAAGCTTTAATAAGTAGTCTTTGAACATTTTTCCAGATAGTGCATATGTAGCTCAGTCTTTGCTTAGGTTAGAGACTGCAGGTCAAATTCACACATCTTCTTCTCCTGCTGGAATTTAATTTTTACAAATTAAAAATTTGATACAAAAGAAAATTTTTACCTTCTTATAGGAAAATTGAAGTCTCATTCTAATTTTACAGGACACCTGTCTAAAGAGAATGCATTGGCAGATGAAGTCACCAAAGTTTATTGTTCATAGATAAAAAGAGCACAGAATGCCCATAACATGCATCATTTTAATAGTCAAATCTTGAGACTTAAATATAGATTGACTAAGGAACAGGCCCATTGTATTGCTGTACTTGTGCTGAATTTCAGGCTGTTCCTCATTTAGGAGTCAATCCTACAGGACTGGTTCCAAATCAGATTTCAAAAATAGATATTACTAATAATCCTGAATTTAAACAATTAAAATATGTACATTTTTGCATAGATACCTATTCTGCATTTATTTTTGCCACTCCTAAACCATGAAAAGCTACAAAGAATGTTATTTCTCATTGTCTACCTGTTTTCAATGTTCTAGGAAATCCTAAGCTATTTTAAACTGACAATGGAACATGATATAATAGCAAAACTTTTAAAAGATTTTGTCAAAAGTTTCAAGTTTCTCATATAAGTAAAATACCTTACAATCATCAAGGACAAGGGATTGTAGACCATGACCACTAAACAATTAAGATTTATTTGCAGAAAACAGAGAAGGGGGACCTAATCTCCTGGACACATAAAAAAATCTTAATCATGTTCCTCTCATTCTAAATTTTTAAAATTTGGATACACATGGTAAATGTAGAGTTGGCATACAGAAACCAATAAAACTTTTGCAAAAATAAAAGGGAAGTGATTCTTTAAGAAATGAATAGCATGGACCCTGCCCTGTACTCATATGAAGACAAGGATATGTCTGTGTTTTTCAACAGGAAAATGATGCATCTCAATGGCTACTGGAACATCTGGTGTGACAAGTAGATGACAAGCCTGCAGACAAAAACAAAACAAAATAAAACAAAACAATTATCATCTCCTGACAATGATAATGATGTCAATAAAGACCCCTTCAGTCAGGATGACTGTTTATTGGGTGAATGTTTCTAATCCATCTCTACTATATCCATTTTCGTGGGATGATCCAGAAGTCCTGGTTATGTCAACAACATTCGGTTACTGGGTTTTCCTGCTTTTGAAGGAACACAAGTAAAACAGACTCTTAACATTTTAGGAATAGGGAGAGGTCATTCTCCTTACTTACGAGAGAGAGTATTCATCAGGTTGGCTTACCAGTCTCCCCTGTCCAGAATACCAACTACTCTAAAGGTGGCAGCTCAAGCCTCCCTTTACAACCAGGCAAAATGGAACACTGGAAGGATATTATTGTCTCTTCCTACAGGAGTTAAGAATGGCAGTCTTACATCTCCAATGAGTTACCAACCCTGTGAGAAAGGGGATCAATGCATTTGTCTTCAACTGATGGTTTTTTAGACATGATGCATCAGAGAAAATACCCACCATCTACTCCTAGAACAATGACTCTGCATTTACAGTCATGGACTGGACTGGTCTATCATTAAGGTTATTAAGAACTTGGCTCCTGGTAAAGACAGTCAAAATTCCTTTGTTTTAGCAAAAGCTGTTAGTGCAGGACTTTGAAGGACTTCAAATAAAAATGGCCAAAACTATGTATGGAAATTGGGGATGTGTTGGGATATATAGGCATTCTCTCTGGGAATGCAAGGAGCTTTAATAAATTAACCACGTATACTTCTGTTTGGGCATGTGTTAACCCTCCTTATTTACTGCTAATTGGAAACATTGTAGAATAACATTTTAAGAACAATGATATCTATTCAATTGCATGTGTATATTACAATCATAATTTTTTAGTGCTGTTAATAATTCTCTTCCATTACTAATTGTTAAGCAACCTGATTTTTTTTTTATGATTCCTGTTAGGGTTTCTGATAACTGGTTTGATGAAAGAGAACTTAGTTAGACTCAGGTTCAGAATTACCTTGCTTGTATTTGGTCTAGGAAAAACTTCTCTTTGGACATGTTAGTTTTGAGAAATAAGACCCATGACATAGAATCTTCCAATAAACCTAGGGCAGAATTGACAAATACAGCCTGGGTTATATATACTAGCTTTTGGATGTGCTTTCCATCCTTTGACTCTGTGCTTAATTTGGGGCTGACACTTGCCGGCCTGGCAGGTATGATTTTGTTGGCCTGTTGCCTGAGTTCCTTGTGTGTTACAGTTTCTTCTTCAACAAATTCAATGCCTGCAAGTTTAGATACATGAATTTAAATTAAAGATCTCTTTAATAATCCCATTTGATATGGAGATCAGTCAATGATGTGTAAGAGAAAAATTGTGGTTTTTCCAACCTAAGATAGAGGCTCATAAAAATCACATCCAAGACCTTGATGACAAGGAAGAAAAAATACACATTTCACCAAACTTAGACAGGCTTTCCATAAAACAGAGAAGGGAGAACTGAAAGAGTTTGGTAATTGGAATTCTGCCTCCTGACTTGTCAAATGCAGGTATTATCTGAGTTCCATGTCTCAGAGACTGTCCTTGGTGGTCTCTGCAAGCAAGGCATTCTGAGCCTGAGAAGTAGAAAGTAAACTCCCTTCAACCTTTGGAACCAGACAGAAAGCTTCCTGTAACCTTGATTGAAGTCCTAGATACATTGCCAAGTGGCACAGACTGGTTGCTCTGTGGAAAAAAATGCTTATACCCTTTTCTTTATAAGCGTTGATTGTATGTTCAGTAAGGTGAGACTTGATCTGTCTTGTGTCCATTCTTTGCATTTCTGTTCCCCCATTTTCACTCCCTCTTTCAGGTAGACAATGTTCAACTATCCAGCAGGACTGGTCAGTTTACCTTCTCCTTTCCTGCTTTTAAAGACTCAATTCCCCCGTGATCCCTAGACCCTGCCAGCCTATTATATCAATAAAAATATGAATGAACTATGAAGGAACATGCAGTCAGTACAGGAGTAACTGCTCAGTTCAAAGTCACAGCTTAAAAATTTCAGATCCAAGTGCACAGAAGGAGACCACCTTGTCATTCTATATACTACTCTTAATCCTACATCACTTTTAAGCTTCCCTACTTAGGAAGCTGACCATTTAAATAAACCCTAGAGTTTCATTTCCTTTCTGACATTGTCACAGAGGTAAACAGGAGTAAGGATATGGGATCTGGATAAAGGGTTGAAATAAAAGCTTGTTGGGATTCACAAGAAAGAGTCAAGTGTACACAGGATCAGAGATACTGGACACTGAGCAAAGTTTCTTTACTTATCTCTATGGAAACCTCAAGATTTTCTCAGGTGCTGATTGCCTGAGAGAAAGAATGATGTAAGGAAACAGGTTAAATTCAGTAAGTGTTTTAGGAGCCAGTTATTAAAACAGCTAAGGGGACAGCCTGCTTGAGAGAAAAGCTAAGCAGCCCTACATGCATCAATCTGGACAAATGAAAGCACACAAAGCAGAGATGACAGTTTCTGTGTCCAAGACTCTTAGATCAGGAAAAGTGTCACATATGTCTTTCAAGTGTTCATTAATAAAGTCACATGTCCTTGATGTGTGACTTTCACATTTTCACAGATTCAATGATTATTAGTTAAATGCACAGGTATGTCCTCAATCAGTGAATTATTTACTCTGAAAATGCTCACTGACCAAGACAAATGTTTGAACAAAAAGCATTTAATTGGGACCTTTCTCAAATTTTTACAGAGACCATTAATGATGTCATGTCAGCAAGAAGTCATCTTGTGGTACTCCTTCAGCAGAACTGAGAGCTTTTCATCCAAAATCACAAGCATCAGTCTGAAAGAAGAGACTGAGAGAGACAGAGATAGATAAGAGCTAGAGAGAGAGATTCAGAAATAGAGAGGCTGAGAAAGACAGAAACAAATACATAAAGGGACATAGACCAAGAAACAGAATCTCCATTGTGTCTGGTCACATTCATTGGCATATCAATCTCAATGCACACACTCCTATAATATAACTCCAATAGGAATTGTATTATCTAACAAGGCCATACCTTGTAACTCATAGCAGACATTTCCTCACTGGGGATTCAACTTCTAAATAGATGAGTTTCATGTAGACATTTCAATTCAAATCACCAGAAAGTATGGAGGGACTTTTATGCTATTATACTTATCCTGAAAGTTTATCATTCAATACAATAATTAAAGTACCAGAAACTTCCAAGTTCTAAAAAACAGGACTGACAGTCTCCTTTAGGGAAAATATAGAATATTTCTATAACAGATTATTCTTTAGCTAAGAAAAAGACATCATGACATTTTCAGGTAAATGGATGACCCCAGGAAATATCATCCTGAATGAAGCAACTAAAATGCAGAAAGAAAATATGGTATGTATTCACTTATTAAGAGATCTCGTTATATTGGGGTATAAAGTTTCAATAGCCTATATACTGTGTCCAAATCAGTCTTCCAATAGGGAGATTGGGTGGCAGTTAATTGATTTGTTGTGCAAGGGTATCCTACAAAAATTTTCAAGCTCCTAGTCTGTTATTTTTAAAAAATGATGGCTCTCTGCCCTCAACTGATAGATCTATAGAAATGTTTCCTTCTGCATTAAATGGGATTGCATACAGAGACCCACAGTCTGATATTATGCAGAGACAGACCTTAAAACACCCAGCACTAAATGGAATTCTCCCTCCCCTCAGAGCTCTGGGAAGCCTGCAAGACGGGAGGCAGGAAGAGTGTCATAAGAAGAGAAAATTGAATACACAAAGGGAACAATGCCCTGAGAATCAGGCCACAGAGGAAGATGATGCAGCCAGCCCTTAAGAGATCTGATAAGCTAGGATCTAATAGAAGGGGGAGGAGAATCTCTCTTATCAGGGAACTGGAGAAAGAGTATAGGGGTAGAAGAGGAGGCTGGATAGAATTGGAAGGAGAAGTGGGAGGAAGCAGCAGATGGGATACCAAGTGAACACATAATAAATAAACACAAAAGAAAAACTGTGAACAAGGTGATGAAATATAGAGCTCTTCGGGACTGATGGCTTCGTGGGGGTGGTGCAGGGTTCAGCAAGGATGAACTCCATTTTCTTTAAGGGCCATGGCACTGAGACTGTCATCAAATTCCAATTAGTGTATGAACAACAAACACATAATTCAATTAAAATATTTTACAGAAAAACAAATTTTTAGTATAAGCCATAGGTAGGAATTTGAATCCAAGAGCTATGGAAAAGGAGTGTAATGTATGTTATATAAAATTCATATATAATCAATAAAAATAATATGTTGACAACTTTTAAAATGACTTTTAATATGGAGAAAAGATTCCACTAGAGGAGGGATTGTCTTTATAAGGCATGGTTTCCAGGAACTCATTTTGTAACAGAGACTCCTAGTCATGAACTAAAGGTTACCCAGCTAACTCAGGCCACATGAGCTCAGGTGGCATCTCTGAACAAGCAGTCCTGGCACTAACACTACGTTTCGCAGATTTGTCTGGAGGACCACAGCAGCAAAAAGAGCTCCTCTTGGTATATAACACCAAACCATTATGCTTTTCTGATGGCCCAGTTATAAACCTCAGGAACAGAAGAATTTCTCAATGACCTTTGAGTAGGACACAGCTACCAATCGAGCTGGTCAGCCAAGGCAAACCTGCTCACAATGAGAGGGTTTCCAACACAAGTGTGAACAGCACCAGCTGTCAAAGTGTTTATTGCCCTTTAGTTCTTCTTTTATGTACACAGATCTTTCTCATTTTCACCCAATCCTGTCCCAGGAATTGTCTGGTTTCCTTCTCTTTTCCCTCCTCTTAAAGACATACTACCCCATATATAACCCTAGATTCTGCCAGACTATTATAGCAAATACAAGGTGAAGGTACATTTAGTCACTACGTAAGTAACTGCTCAATTCCAAGTCACAACCTAGGAGACCACAGTAGGAGACCACCTTTTCATTCTGTACATTACCCTTAATCCCACATCACTTTGAAGCTTTCCTACTTAGGAAGTTGTCCAGTTAAATAAACAATAAAGTTTGTTTACTTATCTCTATGGAAACCTCAAGATTCTCCAGGCGTTGATTGCATGAGAGGGAGAATGATGCTGTGAAACAGGTTAAATTCAGTAAGTGTTTCAGGAACCAGTTATTAAAAAGGGCCTAGAGAACAGTGTGCTTGAGAGAAAGGCTGAGCAGCCCTACATCCCTCAATCTGGGCAGCTGAAAGCAAACAACTCACATATGACAGTACTTGTGTCTAAGAGTTAGTTTAGGCAAAGTGTCACATATTTCTTTTAAGAGGTCATTAATAGTCATGTGTTCTTGACATGTGTGTTTCACATTATCACAGATTCTAGTACTATTTGTTAAAAGCACAAACATGGCCTCAGTCAGTGAATTACTTAGTGGGAAAACCCTCCCTGACCAAGGCAACTCTTTGAACAAAAAGTGTTTAATTGGGACCGTTCTTATATTTTTACAAAGACCATCCAGGACATAATGTCAGAAAGCATTCTTATTTTTGTGGACCTGAAGGTCTATACAGAACCATAAGCAGCAGCCAGAGAGAGTGAGACAGAGAGAAAGATCTAGAGGGACAGATTCAGAAATAGAGTGATCTAGACAGACTGAAACAAAGATATAAAGTGTTATACTCCATTCTGTGTGGTCACTTTCATTGGCATATTAACCTCATAGCACACTGTCCTATAATATAACTCCAATAGAAATTAGGTTATCTAACAAGGCCATACATTATAACACTGACCTGACATCTGGTTACTGTGAACTAAACATGTAAATATATTAGCTTCTAGGATACTAAGCAATTCAAAATCCCGAGAAGTAGAAGAAGATGGAGGGATTTCAAATCTAAAAGAACATAGTTTGACATTCAATACAATGATTAAAGTCCCAGTAATTTCCATGAACTAAAGAACATGACTAACAATCTCCTTGGGGAAATTGGGCAATATTTCCATATTAGAGTACAATGCAGCTAAGAAAATGACATGACAATGGTGTTACTTCATCACAAAGCTATTATAACATTATAATGCTTATATGACAATACAATGCTATTATGACATCACAATGCTGTTATTAGATCACAAATGGTATAATGACATCACAGTACTATTATGACCACAAAATTGTATTATGACTTACAATGATATTGTGACATCATTCTGCTATTCTGACATCACAATGATCTCATGACTTCACAAACGGATGACTTCAAAATGGTATTAGTACATCACAATTCTATTATGATATCACAATATTTTGCTACTTGGACATTGCAATGCTATTATGACATCACAATGGTATTAATACATGACTGTGGTGTGACATCACAATGGAATTTTGACATCAAAATATAATTATGTTTTCACAATGGTATGAGTTCACATGATATTAGAACATCACAATGCTATTATGACATTGCCATGCTACTATGACATCACAGTCCTATTATGACCTGATTGTGGTATGATATCACAATGGTATATTGACTTCATATTGTAATTTGGAATCACAATGCTATTATAACATCACAGAGCTATTATGATATAATGATATGACATAACAATGCTGTTATAAAATCACAAGGCTATTATGACATCATAAATTTTTATGACATCAGCATGATATTATGACATCACATTGCAATTATGCTATCATAATAGTATTAGGACAACAAAATGCTTTTATGACATCACAATGATATAACACCACAATGCTATGATGACAACACAATGCTCTAATGACATAACAATTCTATTATGACATCACAATGTCATCATGATATCAGTATTCAATCATTACATCTCAGGGCTATTAAGACAAAATAACGCTCTTATAATTTGCCAGAGGAATGAGGACTCAATGCAATTATGACATAACAATGATATTAGGACATCTCAATACTATGATGACTTCATAATGCTATTATGCTATCATAATGTGTTAGGATTTGTCATGTTTTTATGATATAGTATCACAATTCTATAATGAGAGAAAATTGTATTATGACATCACAATGGCATCATGGCATCAATATTCATCATTACTTCTCAATATAATACCTTTTGAAGTCATAATAGCATTGTGATGTCATAATAACGTTATGATGTGATAATATCTTTATGATATCATAACAAAATTCCATTGTGATGTCATACCATAATCATGTCATAATACCATTTTGATGTCATAATATCATGGTAATGTCATAATACCATTTTGAAGTCATAACACCATTGTGATAATATAATAGCATCATGATATCATCACGTGATGTCCAAATATCATTGTAAAGTCATACCACTGTGAAGTCATAACATTTTAATGTGATTAATCCATTGTGATGTCGTTCCACAATCATGTTGTAAGAGGATTGTGATATACTAATAGCATTGGGATGTCATGATTAACTTTGATGTAATGATATGTCACAATATTTTTATGATGTCATCATCAACACTTGTCAAGCTACTATGACAACACAATGAACTTGGAAATGGTATGCGGTCTCAATGCTAATAACACATCACAATGATATTGATATATCACAGTGCCTTTATGACATCACAGTGCTATTATGATATCACAATGGTGTTGTGTCATCAAAATGGTATGATGACATCACAATGCCATTATGACATCACAATTATATGAAATCACTATGCTTTGATGACATCACAATGGTATTATGATATCACGATGGCATCATGACATCCAAATTCATCATGGCATCCCAATGCTCTTAGTATATCACATTGCTATTATATACATCATTGCAATAGCACATGACAATGGGGTTATGACATTACACTGCTATGATGACTTCACAATGCTATGATAACATCACAAATGTATTATGACATCACAATGGTACTACAAGATAATTGTAGTATGACATCAGAATGGAATTTTGACACCAAAATTATATTAAAATATCACAATGTTATTAGGACATCACAATGATATAACATCACATTGCTATGATGATATCACAATGGTATGATGACATAATAATATAACATCACATTGTTATAATGATGTCAAAATGATATTATTACACAAAGCTATTATGACACAATTATATGACAATTCTATCACAATTGTATGACAATACAATACTATGATGACATCACAATGATACAACATCACATTGCTATGATGACATCACAATAATATTGTGACATATCATGACACCAAAGTTCATCATGACATCCCAATGCTATTAGTATATCACAATCCTCTTACAACATGATTGTGGAACCACATCACAATGGATTTATCACATTAAAATGGTATAATGACTTCACAGTGGTATGACTTTACAATGATATTTGGACATCACGTGATGATATCACGATGCTATTATGTTATCACAATGGTGTTATGACTTTAAAATGGTATTATGACATTACCATGATATTATGACATTAAAATGGTAATATGACATGATTGTGGTTTGACATCACAATGGAATTTTATTATGATATCATAAAGATATTATCACATCATAATGTTATTATGACATCACAATGCTATTATGACTTCAAAAAGGCATTATAACATCACAATTGCATGACATCTAAATGCTATTATTTTATCACAATGGCATCAAGACATCAAAATTTATCATGACATCCCAACATTATTATGACATTACAATGCTATTATTTCACAATGGTGTTATCACATTGCTATGGTATTAGGACACCACAGTGCTATTTTGACATCACATTGGCATTTTGGCATCAAAATTCATCATGACATCCCAATACTATTAAGAAATGATTGTGGTATGATTTCACAATGGAATTTTGATATCACAGTGCTATTATGGCATCAAAATGGTAATATGCTATCACAATGGTATTATGACAAAATAATTCTATTTAAAAATCACAATGCTATATGACTTCACATTCAGTATGATTTCAAAATGCTTTTAGGATATCACAATTCTATCATGACATCACAATGGTATTATTTCATCACAATGCTATTTGAGTTCATAATGATATTACGATGTATCAATGCTATGTAGACATTACAATGTGATGATATCTCAATGGTGTTATCACATCACAATGCTATTATGACATCACAATGCTATGATAACATCACTGCTTATATGCTATCACAATGCTGTTATGCTTCCAAAATGATTTTATGACTTCACAATGTTATTTTGACATCACAATGCTATTATGACATCAAAATTCTATGATGACATCCAATGCTATAATGATATCACAATGGAATTATGACATCAAAATTCATCATGACATTCCAATGCTATTATATTATCCGAATGCTCTTATGACATGACAATGGGGTTATGACCTCAATATGCTATTATGACATCACAATTATATCATGACGTCACAAAGGTATTACTTCACAATGATAGTAGGGCATTCCATTTCTATGATGACTTCACAATGGTATTAGGATATCACAATGCTATGATGATATCACAAAGCTATTATCACATCACAATGATATGAGGACATCAAAATGCTATGATGACAACAAAATTATGTAAAGACTTCCCACTGGTATTATTACATCACGAACTTATGATGACATCACAATGCTATTACAACATGATTGTGTTATGATATCAAAATGAAATTATGACATTACAATGCTATTATGACTTCACAACAGTATCACTTTATAATGTTAATAGGACATCTCAATGCTATGATATTACAATGCTGTTATGACATCACAATGGTGTTAGGACTTCACAATGCTATTTTGACATCACCATGCTATTATACCATCATGATGTTATTGTAGTATGACATCAAAAATAATTGTGACATCAAAATGTATACTGACTTCACAACTGTTTGACTTCACAATAATATTAGGAAAAACAAAGATATTTTGATATCACAATGGCATCATACCTTCCCAATGGCATCATACCTTCCCAATGCTATTAAGTCATCACATCCTATTCCAAAATGCTTGTGGTTTGACATCACAATTGAATTTTAACATGTGAATGATATTATGAAATCACAATGCTGTTAAAACATCACAATGCTATAATGACATGATTGTGTTATGACATCATAATGGAATTACATTACAATGCTAATACGACTTTACAACGGTATGACTTTACAATGATATTAGGACATCTTGATGCTGTGATGATATCACAGTGGTATTATAACTTCACAATTGTGTGACATTCCAAAGCTATGATATGACATTACAAAGCTATTATGCCATCACAATGCTATTTTGATATCACCATGCTATTATTACATCACAATGCAGTGGCACCATATCATTTAATATTACAAAGGAATTATGATATCACAATATTATTTTGTCATTAAAATGCTTTTGACATCACAATGGTATTCTGACATCACAATATTATTTCAAAATCAAGATGGAATTATGACATCACATAATTATTATGATATCATTATGCTATTATGACATCACAATGCAATAATGACATTAGAATGGAATTAATTTATCACAATCCTATGATGACATCCCAATACTATTCTGATATTCAAATGGTATTATAACATCACAATGGTATTATGATGTCACAATCCTATTATGACATCACTATGTTATTATGACATCACAATTAAAGTCTATTACAATGCTATAATGATATCACAATGCTATTATGATTTAACAACCAGACAATTTCACAATAGTATTAAGACATCACAATGCTGTGATAATATCACAATACTATTATTTCATTACAATGCTTTAATGATGTCACAGTGCTATTATGATATCAAAATGTTATTATGCCAGGACAATACTATGATGATATCATAATGTTCTCATGACATCACAATGGTATTATGATATTACAATGATATTATGGCATCACAATAGTATGACATTACAATGCTATCATGACACAACAATTCTATGAAGATATCACAACACTATTATGATTTAATAACCAGATGACTTCACAATGGTAATAAGACATTACAATACTATCGTGAGATCACAGTGCTATGATGACATCTCAATATTATTTCATCACAATGCTTTTATGACATCACAGTGATACTATCACACAAGATAATATTAAAACATCACAATACTATGATGATATCACAATACTATAATTGCATCACAATGGTATTATGACATCACAATATTATATCACCATGCTATTATATCACAATGCGATGATAATATCAAAATGGTATTACTATAATCCAATGGCATATCACAATGCTATGATGACATCACATTAGTATTATGACATCACAATTTTGCTATCCCATACCAATGGTAACATGACATCACATTGCTGTCATCAGATCCCAATGCATTAATGACATCACAGGGATATGACCTTACAATGTTGTTATGACATCATAATTATTATTATGACTTCACAATAGTATTGTTAGGTCACATTGGGATATCATGACATCCCAATGGATTTATGATTTCACAATGGTATTATGACATCACAATGGAATTATTATTTTAACCATATTATCATAACAGCACAAAATGATTATGATATCACAATGCTATTATGACACCAAAAATTTACGGAATTTGAACTAAAGAAAATTGGGACCAGGAAGCTCAGAGGTTAAGAGCATTCTTTACTCTTACAGTTGTTCTTCTTCAATTCGCATCAACCACACTGTGGCTCACAACCATCTATAATGAGATCTGGTGCCCTCTTTTGGCATGCATACAGATAGATAGATAGATAGATAGATAGATAGATAGATAGATAGATAGATAGATAGATAGATAGACAGATAGACAGATAGATAGATAGATAAAATAAAGTGTTGGTACAATGTTCTTTTGGAATGTACACAATTTACCCTTGTTCAATCAAATGCTGATTTCTGTCCCCCACTCTTGGGTTTCAATCCAGAAATTGTACTGTGATGCTTATTCTACACATCACCTGTCTCAAGTTTGTGTAAACATGTCACCATTTGTTTTCTGCATTTTCAATAAAACAACCAGCTACAATGCTGAGAAATGGACAGGACAGGGTGGGACATCCAGTCACATAAAGGGAGGAAAAGGAAGGAAGCAGGAAAGGATAGCTGGAGAATCAGGAGGAGAGTTCTTGGAACCATGTGGAGAGATGGACCATACCTAAGATATGACTACAAGCACGTATAATGAGTAAAATCTGAATGATAGGAATCTATGCAGTCTTGGAGGTTTGGGATGGAATAACTATCATCCAGCATTGTGCTCTAGGTTAATTAAATCAATCCCAGTTTCTGTGTCATGTTTGGGGTATCCAGCTGGTTTAGGAATAACCGCTACTTAAGCAAAAGATATTTCAGTAGTAAATATTAAAAACTATAAACAAATGGCACCAAGCTAATCTAATTGTGATGTCAAAATTGCATTATTCCATCATAGTAGGTGTTTTATTAATGACCTCTTGAAAGGAATAAGTGACACTTCCTGAACTAAGAATCTTGGATAGGAAGTGTCATCACTGGGTTGTGTGCAATAAGATGCCCAGAGTGAGGTATGTATAGCTGCTCAGGCTTTCTTTCAAGCAAGCAATGTCCTACTCAGTGGTGTGTGACAAACCCTCCTGGTCCTCATGTTTACAATTATACCTGGGCCTTCAGGACAGAAAAAAAAATGTGCCCATGCCATATGCCTAGGATAAAAGAGCAGCTGTGTTTACATCAGTGGTGCTCCAGACAAACACTCTAAAGGTAGTGCTAGTGCCAGGACTGCTGGTTCAGCAGAATCTTTTCTCCATTTTTACATTCATTGTAAAAGTTGTCAACATATTATTTTTACTGATTATGTGGGAATTTCATATAATATACAACACACTCCATTTCAATTGCTCCCAGGTTCAAATTCATAACCATGTGTCACATTAATTTTTCTTTGTTGTTGTTGTTTAAAACACACTAGTTCAAGTATGTGTTGCTCATATACTCATTGGAACATTAGCAAACTCTCACTGCCAAGACCCTTAAAGAAAACTGAGTTCATCCTTTCCTGCACCCTGCAACTAACTCCAAGAAAGCCATCAGGCCTGAAGAGGTCTATACTTTGTCCCCTTGATCACAGTTTTTCTTTTATATTTATTTGTTACAATTTGTTTGCTATATATCACCTCTACCACCCCTTCCCTATTTCCCTTTCTGTACCATCTACCCTCCTTCTTCTAACCCTTTGTCCTTTTTCTAGTTCCCTGATAAGTGAGGTCCTCCTCCACCTTTTATCTGACCCTCATTTATCAGGACTCTTCAAGGCTGGCTGCATCATCTTACTCTGTGATCTGATTCTCAGGGCATTTTATTCCTTTTGTCCAAAATTCCCTCTAATTATGATACTCTTCCTGCCTGCTCTCCTGCAGACTTCCCAGAGCTCTTATTGGAGGAAGAATTTAATAGGGAAATCTCATTTAGAGCTGGGTGTTTTAAGCTCTCTTTCTATGCATAATATTGGACTGTGGCTTGCTGTATGGAATACCATTTCTGGGGATCTAAGAATATGGCACGATCTATCAGTTGATGGCAGAGAGCAATATGTTTTAATAACAACAGCCTGGGTTTCTTGAAAATTTTCACAGGATGCCATGGTCCAACAACTGAATTCATTGTCACCCATTCATCCTATTGGAACACTGGTTTGGTCACAATAGATGGCCTATTGGAACTTTATACCCCTTTATTTGGAGACCTCCTAATAAGTGAATTCATACCATATTTGTATTTCTGCATTTTAGTAACTTAACCCAGGATGATATTTTCTTGTTCCATCCATTTGCCTGAAAATATCATGATGTCATTTTTTTTAGCTGAATAATACTCCGTTATAGAAATATTCCACATTTTCCCCAAAGGAGATTGTCAGTCCTGTTTTAGAAGTTGGAAGTTGCTGTGAATTTAATCATTGTATTGATTGAAAAAATATCTGGATAACTATGTTCTTTTTTTTTATTTTTATTTTTTTTATTTTTTATTTTATTTTTTTTATCAGTTACATTTTATTAACTCTGTATCCCAGCCGTGTCCCGATCCCTCATTCCCTCCCAGTCCCTCCCTCCCTCCCTCCCTCATCTCCACCGTGCCCCTTTCCAAGTACACTGATGGGGGGGACCTCCTCCCCATTCCAGAAGACCTTTCATCTTCTTCCACTTCTTGGTGTTTTAAATTGAAAGTCCCCTTCAAGTTTGTCTATTTTTATGTTTTGTCCCCAGTAGGCAAATGTCAGGGAAGGTTTATAGGTTATGGCGTTATTGTATAATATAATTCCTATTGGAGTTATATTATAGGAGAGTGTGCTTTGAGGTTGATATGCCAATGAAAGCCAGATAGAATAGAGTCTCTGTCTCTTAGTCTCTGTCACTTTCTATTTTTTTTTTTGTCAGGCTTGGTCTCTCTATTTCTGAATCTGTCTCTCTAGCTATTTGTATATCTGTCTACATCTCTCTGCCTGCTTCTTGTAGTTTGAAAAGCTCTCAGTTCTGCTGAAGGACTGCAACAAAATGACTACTTGCTGACATGACACTCTGGGTGATCTCTGTAAAAATGTACGTAATCAAATATTTTTGTTCAAAGTTTTGCCTTGGACAGGGAGCATTTTCACAATAAGTAATTCACTGACTGAGGACATATCTGTGCATTTAACAAATAATAATGGAATCTGTGATAATGTGAAAGTCACATGTCCATGACAAGTGACCCTATTAATGACCACTTGAAAGAAATATGTGACCCTTTTCCTGAATTAAGAGTCGTGGACACATGAACTGTCATCTCTGGGTTATATGATTTTAGCTGTCCAGATTGAAGCATTTAGGGATTCTCAGCCTTTCTCTCGAGATTGTTGTCCACTTGGGCCTTTTAATAATTTGCTTCTGAAACTCTCACTCGCTTTGACTTGTTTATGACATCATTCTACCTCTCAGCCAATCTGCACCTGAGAGAATCTTGACATTTTCAAGGAGATGAGTAAACAATCTTTCCTCAGTGTCCAGTATCTCTGATCCTGTGCACAAGTGATACTTTCTTGTGAACCCCAACAAGCCTTTATCCAGATTCTACACCTTACTCCTGTTTACCTCTGTGACAGTGTCAGGTAGAAAATGAAACTTTAATGTTTATTTAATTGGGCAGCTTCCTAAGTAGGGAAGCTTCAAAGTGATGCTGGATTAAGGAGAATGTACCAAATGACAAGGTGCTTTCCTACTGTGGCCTTGAATCTGAAATTTCCTAGGTTTGATTTTGAACTGAGCAGTTAGTCATGTCCTCACTAAATGTACCTTCACATTCTTATTGACATAATATTCGGGCAGGGTCTAGGGTCCCTTGGGGTATTAAGTCTTTAATTCGGGGAAAAGAGAAGAAACCAGACAATTCCTGGGATTCATTTGGCTGAAAAAGAGAAATATCCTGTAGGTAAAAGGAGAATTGAGGGGCAATAAACTATTTAACAGCTGGTGTTGTTCCACACTAGTTTGCCAACCCTCTATTAGTATTTGTTGCTTTGTCTGACATGGCTGAATTGGCAGCTGTGTCCTACTCAGCGGTCACTGAGGAACCCTCCTGGTCCTGAGATTCCATTTTAAAATGTTCCTTCAGGGCAGATAAATGGGTCCATGTTAAATGCCTAGGAACCAAGAGCAGCTGTGTTTCCTGCTGTGGTCCTCCAGACAAACCCCCTAAATGTAGTGTTAGGGCCAGTAATGCTAATTCACTGGCTGAAATTCTCTGCTGCATAATGAGTTTTAGTAAAGCATGCCTTAGAAAGTCATACGGTATCCTCCTTAGCAGAATCTTTTCTCCATGTTAATTGTCATTGTAAAATTTGTCTACATATTATATTTACTGATTATATGGGAATTACATATAATATATGCACTTCTTTTCCATTACTTACAGGTACAAACTCCTACCTATGTGTCACACTATTTTTTTAATACATCAGTACTAGTATGGGTTGTTCATCTACTAGTTGGAACATGATCAGAGTCTCAGTCTCTTCCTTAAAGAAAAACTGAGTTCATCTTTATGGTACCATGGCAAAACCCACAAGAAGAAGCCATCAGTCTTTAAGATCTATGTAGTTCACCACCTTGTACACAAATTTTCTTATATATTTACTCATTATAATTTGCTCACTTTGTATCACTTCTGCCCTCCACTCCCACTTCTCCTTCCAGTCCCACCCACCTCCTTCTTCTACACCTATGCCCTTTCTCAACTTCCCTGATTGCAGAGGTTCTCCTCCCCCTTCCATCTGACCCTAGTTTATCAGGTCTCACCAAGGCTGGTGCATCATCTTCCTCTGAGGCCTGATTCTCAGGGCATAGTTCTCCTTATGTCCTCAATTTCCTCTACTTATGACACTGTTCCTACCTCATCTCCAGCAAGATCCCCAGATGTCTTAAGAGAAAGAGAATTTTATAGGAAAGTTCCATTTAGAGCTGAGTTTTTTAAGGTCTCTCTGTGTGCATAATATCAGACTCTGTGTATCTGTATGAAATCCCATTTGATGAAGAAGGAAGCATCTCTTGGGATCCAAGAACATGGTATTGATCTATCAGTTGAGGGCAGAGAAAAACATATTTTAATAGCAATAGCCTATTGCCAGAGCCCGCCTGCAGAGTCGAACAACTCTTGAGTTGGGAGTGAGGATTAAAATTAATAAACTAACACACAACACACAGGAGACTTTTAAGAGGTTCCAGACTTGATCAGCCACAGCAGCTGTAGCAGCAGCCTTACTTTTTTATTGCAGAGAGCTTTTAAGCCAGAGTAAAAACAGCTCAGAACAATGGGTTAAATTCACAAGGAGGTGAATCCAGAGGTGTGATCTTCACAAGCTGTCACAAACAAAAGGAGATGGACTTGCTAATTCCTCCCTGACTTCAGTGAAGGCCTGGTAAAAGCAGTCTTTCCACTGAGATTTAAATATAAAAGCAGGTGCCAGAACCAGGGCTTGCAACAGCCTGTGTTTTTCTAAATTTCTGTAGCATGCTCTGGCTCAACAACTCAACTAACTGCCACCCAATCTCTTCAATGGAAGACTAATTTGGTTACAATAGATGGCCTATTGGAACTTTATCCCCCACTATTGGGAGACCTCCTAATAAGTGAATTCATACTGTATTTAGCTTTCTGCATTTTAGTTAGTTTACCCGGGATGATTTTTTTCTTTTTTCATCCATTTGCCTGAAAGTATCATGATGTCATTTTCTTAGCAGAATAATACTCCATTATGGGAATAATCCACATTTTACCCAAACGAGATTGTGACTCCAGTTCTTTGGATCTTCGAGGTTGCTGGGATTTTAATCAATGTTTTTAATGAGAAACTGTCATAATAACTATGATCCTTTAGCCTAGAAGTCCATCCATCCTCTTCCACTTCCTGATGATTTGAATTGCAATGTCTCCTTGAAGTTCACCTATTTAGAAGATTAGTCGACAGAGAGGAAATATCTAGGTAAGGTTAGATGGTATACCCTTGTTAGATAATGTAATTCCTATTGGATTTATATTATAGGATGGGATGCTTTGAGGTTGATATGCCAATGAAAGTGAACAGACATAATTGAGTCTCTGTCTCTTGGTCTCTTTCAATTTATATCTTTGTTTCTGTCTGTCTTGGACTCTATTTCTGAATCTGTCTCTCTAGCTCTTTCTCTCACTGCCTGACATTTATAGTTCAGTATAAAAAGCTGTCAGTTCTGCTGAGGGACTAAAACAAGATGACTGCTTACTGACATGATACAGTGGATGTTGTCTGTAAATTATAAGCAAGGTCGAAATTAAATGATTTTTGTAAAAAGAGTTGCCTTGTTCAGGGAGCATTTTCACAGTAAGTGTTAGTATTTTGGAATACAACCTGCTCCTGTGTTACCCAGCAACCTATGATGTCATTTTTTGTCGCTAGCCAGGTAGCCATACCTGGAAGGCGTGGTTACCTTGGCCCTTAAAGGTCTAACCCTGACACTATGGTCTCTCTCTTACACTATTTCTCTCACTCTTACACTCTTTTTTTCCTCTCTCTCCTTCTTTCTCTTGGGGAGGCCCCTTTCTCCTTCCCTTTTCTTTCTCTCCCCATGTCCTGCTCCCCCCTCCCTCCTAATAAACTTCTTTCAGAGAATATCAGTTAACCAGCCTCATGTTTTTTAATAAATGATAACATTGGTGCTGAAACCCGGGAAGGGCTCTCCTAGCTTTGCTAGGGTCCATTTCAAACTCCTGTAATCTAACAGGACAGTTACAACCTATTTTCTCCTAAAAATATCTACTTTTCTCTCAACTGCCCTCATGTCCACGGGTAGTTGTTTCTTGGGCTGCTTCGCTTTCCCGAGGCTTGGACCCTGTCCTGCCAGTTCAAAACTAACACTGTGGCAGGGGCTGTCTGGGTGACACAGCTATATAGGTCCACTTCTGGTTGGCGACTGGAGATGCCCAGTGCAGCCCCGGAAAGACATGGCGAGGCTGTGCACTGGAGGGGATGGGGGAGAGGAAGAGGGGTCTGGCGCTAGGCACTCAGTAGCTGCCTGCTCCCACTGCGGCCTGCGCGCCCCTGTCTGCAGGGTGACCCTGCCTGCTTGGCGACCAACAGCGAGGACTGGCCAGGTCACAGAGCGTATAGCCCAGGGCTGAGAGTCCCAGCTACACAGTACAACTCCTGCTGCAGTGGCTCTGGTGGCAGCGAAGGCCAGCCCCTCCCCAGCTTGGATCTCTGTGCTGTCTGCAGCAGAGTGGTTTGGTAAGAGGGTAGGTGCTCTACCCAGGTCTCCTTGCGGGAGGCAAGCTAAAGGAACTGTGTGTGTTTGCTATGCTGGCAAAATCAACCTTAAAAGTTTGGCATGCTGCTCTAGGTAGGACAGTTCTAAAAAACCAGCACAGTCAGGAAACTTTCAAATTTCCTGAGGCATCCCTGGAAGGCTCCATGTTGGCTTTGGGAGGAAGCGGTCATAGCTATTGCGTAAACCATTCTCTTAAAGTGGAGCAGCACCATCTTAGGTTCAGGTAAAGAGGCTCTGCCTGCTGCACACCCTACTGGGCAGCCATCTCCATGCACTTCCCCTGCTCCTACCAAGCTGTTTCTCTGTGTGCTTTCTTCTAAGAGGCATTTACCAAGCTTTAAGGAAAAAAAAATCTTTTCTCCCTAATTTTTGTACACTTTACTCTTTACTCTTATATTTTAATTCCTTATCTAATGCTTTATATAATCTTCTCATTGGGTTTGCATTTATAAGTCTTAATCATAATTAACTGTTTATTTTATCTTTTAGACTAGGTCACAACAAGGAGCCTCATTTCAAATTGGTATGGATTTTTATAAAAATTCAAAGTTGCATTTTACTATCCTCTAATTAAACCCTGCTTCAAATAAATTTTATGTAATAATAAAATTTCAAAGTTATAAATATCTATTCAAATTAATTTGGTTTATGTGTTCCTCAAATATAATTTTAAGATTGCTTTATATTGTTCTGCTCAGCAGTTATTACATACAAATTGTTTACCAATATTCTAAATTAAGCTCTATTAATTTTAGAGGTATTTATGTTAAAACTGGGTCAACTTAATGCATCTCTATCATCAAAGGGTTAAAATATGCGTGGTTAATTTTAAAATTGGTTTATACTATTATGCTAAATTGTTGGTTTTAAACTTATAGCTCAAGGGTTTTTTATTATGTACAAGTTGTTTACCAATATTCTAAATTATGATCTATTAATTTAAATATATTTATATTTAAACTGGGTTAATTTCCTGTATCTCTACTATCAAATGGTTAATATACGATTGATTTTGTTCTTTTAAAATTGTTATTAATCTGTAGTATAGCCTTAGACTATTATAAGCTTTAAACTTTTATATATTAAATCATACAAAAACTTGTGCTCTCACTTTAATAAATTATATTCATAAATTTTAAGGTTCTATCTTAGCAATGTCAAAACCTAAAGTCCTGGTTAATATTTACTCATCAACAAATGCAAGTTAATAGTCACCTCATAGATACATATTTATAGTCCTGCAAGTCAAACATGGTCTCACTGCAATTTTTAGTAAGCAGCTGAGTATGGTCATTGAATCACCATTTAGGAGTTGGTAAAAATAGTGAGACATCCCGAAGGGCTCTAGACCTAGCTGTGTTTGTAAGCTACTGGCATTCCCTCCAGAACAGAAGAAGTTTGCATAGCCCAAAGTCCGTTCTGCCAGGTGACATTTCAAATGCAGCCAAGTGGATGCTGGTCCCACTGCTGACATGCCAAAGGTGACTGCTGCTAACTTGGCATCTGGAAGTCAAATTGCTCCAAAGTAGGCTTGTCCTCTGTGCCCAGCCATGGAGGTTCAACCATCACAAGAACACAGATACTTCCAGCCTTCTAGCTTTTCAGCCTGGCAGAAGACAGGTGGATCCTCGACTTAACAACTTCCACAGCTCTTGCACATGTCTGTTTTTGACCTCAGAATGAGGTCCCATAGACATATTGCCAACTTCTGTGTTGGGAGATTCCAGTTCTCTTCATATGCAGGAGACCAGGCCTTAAGCCTAAGTCCTTGAGCTGCTATTTTCAGGCCTACACACAGTCCAGACTCAAGAAACAGGCCTAAGCTACCATCCCTTTAGCTAAAAGACAAAAAATGTTCATAGCAGTTTCAACTATGTCCCATGGTAAATAACTAAATACAAAGGTCCCTCTCAAAAAGCATATTTGAAAAATGTCTTAAGGTTAATAAATACAAGTTATACATGTTTGAGAGTCTTAAAATGTGTCTTAAGGTTGGTAATGAAATTTATAAATGTTTGAGTGTCTAAAATGTTTTAAGGTTGGTAAATGCAAGTATAAAGATTACAAGGTCTAAGGTGATTTAAGGTATCTAAATAGGTAAAATGGCTTAATATTTTTTCCTGTTATTATGCTACTGTTGTATTGACTGTCCAGAGTTTTAACCTTTATCAATAGGGCTCTAATTTATCAATCTGACTCTGATTAAAAAAAAAAAAACATTCCACTATACCACATTCTATTATGGTTCTAATCTCAAGAATGTAAGTCTCCATCATATCTATGCTTATACTAAAAGTTAAGATCAAGTGATTTTCTCTTTTACTTCATAAAAGGCTTATGCATTTTCAGAGCTCACTTTAAGAAATGCTTATGCTAATAACACAAATATGTATATCTACTGACTTTTTCTACAATGCACAGTACAATTGTAACACTAACATGTCTAAAGTTTTATCTCCTACTTAAAACTTAAAAGTAATTCTTGTAAGCTGCTGAAAGTCCATCTAAATCCACCTCTCAGGACTCCAGATAAGTACTGTACTTATTGCCTATCTCAAAAGGTGGGATTCTTCCCCTTTCCCTGGTTTTGGAACTTCCTTTCCTGGCTACCAGACTGCTATTTACTGCATGCAAACACTGGCTGGATTGGTGAGTTCTCCTTATTGAAAAGCCACTAGATTGGTGAGTTCACTCCATTTTCTCAGCATAAACATTTCTCTTGGTAGGGGAAGCTTGACCATAGAGCTCCAGCAACTTCATACTATCTTTTGAGATTGAGGGACCCCCGCAGCCGTAATCTTAACTGTCTGGGTTTGACACTCTAAGCTGACCTCTATTTTAGGGCCTCATTCTTCCTTGGGTGGTATGTCCCCTCTAGCACACGGTTCCTTCTTCCCCTTGCTTGCTCACTCATGGGTCGGCCCTCACTCGCACAGGGATCCTTCTCCTCATCTCTGGCTTGCTCGTGGGAAGACTTAGAACTAGTTAAACCATCATGCTCTGGCCATGCCCCACTGGGCACCACACCCATCTCTGTCCAAAAGCTGATGAGCTATTGGACCAGGTAGGATCCCTCTTGCTGGGAGTCACAACTTCCCATTGGGACATCTCTGGAAGCTTATTTGACTTTTCTGCCCCCAATGGGAGATGCCCAGATGCCCTTCCCTTCAGACAGGATGCCCTCTGGAGAGTTTCAAGTTTCTACACCTAGTGCCAGCTGGCACCAGGGCCTCTAAGTTTACATGCTTCTGTAACCAAACATTACCACAATGTCAGATCGAAAACAGCCTTCTTTAAATATTGCTAGTGATTGGGTAAATAAAAGTCCCCCCAGCTAGACAGAGGTTCCCATGTACAAGCATCATTGATCCAAACCTTCTATTCCTGTTTGCTCTCTCAAAAGTTTTCAATGTATACCTACAGGATTTTCTCTATAACCTACTCAACTTTATCTTTTGCCTATATATGTGTTTCAATGTCCTGCCCAACACAGATGTTTCCTATAGCCACAACAGCAGCAAAGCAGCTACAGGTGTTCATTTCTGACCTCAAGGACTTCCAACAAGCTGCAGGTGTTCAAATCTGACCTCACAGACTTCCAACAAGCTGGACCTGCACCTTCCCTCCCAGCCATGGATGTTCTCACAGACCCTGGAAAGCATTATAACAGCCTAATTTTCCTGGATTTGGCCAACATTTCAGCCTTTTGACCTCCATACAGTGCCCCCAGTGTCAGCAGGAAGTAGTCAGAAGAGAATCTATGCCCATTATTCACTTGTTGTCAACAAAAGGCTGAAATGGTGAGCTCCAGGTTCTCCCAGTGTTTCCCAGTCCCTACCTGCTGCCTGGCATGGCTGGCAACTCTCTCTATTGACAACCCTCTACCCCAAATTTCCCAGGGCAGAGATTTCCCTTACTCTTGACCTTGAAATCTGACTATTTTGTTGCTATAATTCTTCTTTCTCTCAAACCCTTGCACGACAACCAAGAGCTGCCTCCAATGACTTTAACTTACCTTATAAAAAGCAGCCCAAGCTCCCCAATTTTTAATTATAGAAAAAGGGAGGAATATTAGTATTTTGTAACACAACCTGCTCCTGTGTTACCCAACCTATGATGTCATCATGTGTCACCAGCCAGGTGGCTACACCTGGAAGGCATGGTTACCTTTCCTCTTAAAGGGCTAACAGCCACATGTGTTCTCTCTCTCTTACATTCATTCTCTCTCTTACACTCTTACTCTCTCTCACTCTTATGCTCTTTTTCTCTCTCTCTCCCTCTTTCTCTTGGGGTGCCCCCATTCCTCTTACCTTTTCTCTCTCTCCCTTCCCTTTTCTCTCTCAACTTGAAAGAAATATGTGGAGGGGCTGAGCCAAGACGGCGACTAGCACACACAGTTTCTGTGTAGTGGAATACTGAAACTTCTGAGTTGGTGAATGGAAGGACCTCTAACCCAGGAAAACAATGGTGATGCTTTCTAAACAACAAGGAACATCACAGGAGGTAAAACCTTTGGTCTCTGGTCATCCGGGAACTTGTTGGGGAAGGAAAGAAACAATCCTTTGATCTCACTGCACTCCCCTCCCCCAGACCTCCCTCTTCCTCGCACAGCTGACTTGTCTTTCTCAGCGCAGACCTAACTGCCTGGGGTATATAGCCGCTGACATGGAGCTCCAAGCCCTTTAGCGGCAGGCAAAGGCCAGCAGTTCATGTCCTGGAGTCCCAGATTCGAGCGGTGGCTGCACCATCCTCCCAGGGCCCAAGTCTGCTAGACGCCATTCTAGCTCCACAGGATCTCCATCACTGACAGTATGGCCTGCCCAATCCCACAGTGACAGAGAATACGCTATATACTCACCAAAACCAGGCAGAAACGTCTTACAACCTAGACACACCAGGCACTGGGCCTCTCAAACTTAGAGAGCACAGAGAAGAGACCGCAGGACTTCCCAGAAAGCATCAGGACTAGTGACCCAGTCTCCAGTTACAGCAGGACTTTCTAACCTGGTGGCGGAGCAGCAGTGGAGCAGCCCTCCAGTTTAAGACTTAACAGGGCCAATCCTGAGAACAGAGAGTCTGTTTACCCCATCCCTGCTGAAGTGACCACCCTGAAATCTCCAGCTGCAGCAAGACCTCAGAACCTGGCAGTGACAGCAGCACAGAACAGGTGGGGAGCACATCAAAGAAGCAGGGCCAAACCAGAGAGCAGAAAGCCTGGATACCATGATCTCTGCCAAGTGACCTGCCTGTAAGTGAGTGCACCCTTGAGAATCTGCAGATCCCCAGATTCTGGGTCCTTCTAAAACAGAAGCCAGGCATCAAACCTCCTCCCACCCACGTACCAACATTGGGAAACAGAGGGGCACTAGGGACATTGAAGTTCCTGCTCTGTGGGTCTAATTGAGGTGTTAAGGCAATTAATGCCAGAAATTGCACTGCGATCATCACTAGTGCTTGCAACATATACAGTGCAGAGCCCCTCCCACACACTCAAGGGTTCAACATTAGGCATCACTCTGTCGCTTGAGACAAACTTATGCACACACTTACAAACACACGCACACACACACACAGGCATGCACATGCTTGCATTTGCCCCATTTGCACCTGCATACTTTCCACCCACAGGTACAGCTAGTCCTAAGCACATGCTGAGAGTTCTCAACTTCCTGAAAAACTCTCCAGACACCAGCGAGTGACAGTACCAGTCTGATCTGCAGAATCCAAAAACAAACAGAGAAGGTTTCAGATAAGCCAATGGCCAGGGGTAGGCAAAAGAACATTTCTAACATAAATCAGGACATCATGCCTTCACCAGCAAACTCCAAAATTGATGGATACACCCAAGACGAGCAGAAGGATGGAAATAATCAAATTAAGGGGTGAAATAAATCAATTAGAAACAAAACTATCCAAATAATCAATGAAACAGAAAGCTGGTTCTTTGAGAAAATCAACAAGACAGACAAACCCTTAGCCAAACTAACTAAAAAGCAGAGAGACACTATCCAAATCAGCAAAATCAGAAATGAAAATGGGGACATAAACACAGACACTGAGGAAATCCAAACAATTATTAGGTCATACTACAAAAGCCTATATGCCACAAAATTTGAAAATCTAGATGAAATGGATAATTTTCTTGAAAGATTCCATCTACCAAAACTAAGTCAAGATCAGGTAGAAAGACTGAATAGCCCTATATCTCCCAAGGAAATTGCAGCAGTGATTAACAGTCTCCCCTCCAAAAAAAGCCCTGGGCCAGATGGCTTCAGCACAGAATTCTACCAGACCTTCAAAGAAGTGCTAACTCCAATTCTCCTCAAGCTATTCCACAAAATAGAAACAGAAGGAACACTACCAAACTCATTCTATGAAGCCACAGTCACCTTAACACCCAAACCACACAAAGACCCAACAAAAAAAGAGAACTTCAGACGTATCTCTCTTATGAACATTGAAGCAAAAATTCTCAATAAAATACTTGCAAACCAAATACAAGAACACATCAAAGATATCATCCACCATGACCAAGTAGGCTTCATCCCAGGCATGCAAGGGGGTTCAACATACAGAAGTCCATCATGCTTATGTGTGTAATCCACCACATAAACAAACTGAAGGAGAAAAACCACATGATCATTTCCTTAGATGCTGAAAAAGAATTTGAGAAAGTCCAACACCAATTCATGTTTAAAGTCTTGGAGAGATCAGGGATACAAGGCACATACATAAAGATAGTAAAGGCAATATACAGCAAGCCTATAGCTAACATCAACTCAATTGAGAGAAACTTAAATCAATCCCACTGAAATCAGGGACAAGACAAAGCTGCCCATTGTCTCCATATCTCTTCAACATAGTACTTGAAGTCTTAGCCAGAGCAATAAGACAGTTGAAGGAGATCAAGGAGATACAAATCAGAAAGGAAGAGGTCAAAGTGTCACTATTTGCAGATGATATGATAGTATACATGAGTGACCCAAAAAATTCAACCAGAGAACTCCTTCAGCTGATAAACACCTTCAGCAAAGTGGCAGGATACAAAATCAATTCAAAAAAATCAGAAGCCCTCCTGTATACCAAAGACAAAAAGGCTGAGAAAGAAATTAGAGAAACAACACCCTTCACAATAGCCACTAATAACATAAAGTACCTTGGTGTGACTCTAACCAAGCAAATGAAAGACCTGTTTGAGAAAAACTTCAAGTCTCTGAAGAAAGAAATCAAAGAAGATATCAGAAGATGGAAAGATCTCCCATGCTCATGGATTAGTAGGATTATCATTGTGAAAATGGCCATCCTGCCAAAAGCAATCTACAGATTCAATGCAATTCCCATCAAAATACCAACTCAATTGTTTACAGACCTTGAATAAAAGATTCTCAGCCTCATATGGAGAAACAAAAAACCCAGAATCTCCAAAACAATCCTGTACGACAACAGATCATCTGGAGGTATCTCCATCCCTGATATCAAGCTGTACTACAGGCAACAGTAATAAAAACTGCATGGTATTGGCATAGAAACAGAAAGGAAGATCAATGGAACTGCATAGAAGACCCAGAAATCAACCCACACACCTATGAATGCTCGATATTTTACAAAAAAGCCAAATCCATTCAATGGAAAAAAGACAGCATCTTCTACAAATGGTGCTGGACCAACTGGATGTCTACATGCAGAAAAATGAAAATAGATCCATATTTATCACCCTGCACAAAACTAAAGTCAAAGTGGATCAAGGACCTTAACATAAAACCAGATACTCTAAATCGATTGGAAAAAAAAAAGTGGGGAACAACCTGGAAGTCATTGGCACAGGAGACAACTTCCTGAACAGAACACCAACAGCACAGGCTCTAAGAGCAGCAATCAATAAATGGGACCTCATGAAACTGAAAAGCTTCTGTAAAGCAAAGGAAAATGTCATCAAAACAAAACGACTGCCTACAGATTGGGAAAGAATGTTCACCAACCCTCTATCTGACAGAGGACTAATATCCAGTATATACAAAGAACTAAAGAAGCTGAAAAGCAGCAAACCAAGTAATCCAATTAAAAAAATGGGGAACAGAGCTAAACAGAGAATTCTCAACAGAGGAATATCAAATAGCAGAGAAACACTTAAAGAAATGCTCATCCTCATTAGCCATCAGGGAAAAGCAAATCAAAACAACCCTGAGATATCACCTTACACCCATCAGAATGGCCAAGATGAAAAACTCAAGCAACAACACATGCTGGAGAGGTTGTGGAGAAAGGGGAATCCTCCTCCACTGCTGGTGGGAATGTAAACTGGTACAGCCACTCTGGAAATCTATCTGGTGCTTTCTAAGACAATTAGGAATAGTGCTTCCTCAAGACCCAGCTATACCACTTCGAGGTGTATACCCAAAGTTTGCTCAAGTATACAAAAGGGATACTTGCTTAAACATGTTTATAGTTGCTTTATTTGTAATAGCCAGAACCTGGAAACAACCCAGATGTCCATCAACGGAAAAATGGTTCAGAAATTGTGGTATTTCTACACAATGGAATACTACTCAGCAATCAAAAAGGAGGAAATCATGAAATTTACAGGCAAATGGTGGGATCTAGAAAAAATCATTCTGAGTGAAATATCCCAGAAGGAGAAAGACAAACAAGGGATATACTCATTTATATAGACCTATAAGATATGATAAACATAATGAAATCTATACACCTAAAAAAGATAATCAATTGAGCGGACAGGGGGTATGATGATCAATCCTCAAATAGAAAGACAGATGGGATGTGCATTGAACATATAACAGGAGTCTACTGAGCGCATCTGAAAGATTCTAACTAGCAGTGTTTTCAAAGCAAAGACTCATAACCAAACCTTTGGCAGAGTACAGGGAATCATAAGAAAGAAGGGGCGTTAGTCTGATGGGGAAAGATAGGAGCTCCACAAGGACCAAATATGTCTGGACACAGGGTCTTTAATGAGACTGACATTCAACCAAGGACCATGTATGGATATAACCTATAACCTCCACTCAGATGTAGCCTGTGGTAGCTCAGTAACCAATTGGTTTCCCAAAGAGAGGGGAACAAGGACTATTTCTAACAGGAACTCAATGACTGGCTCTTTGGCCTCCCCAGCCCCAAGGGAGGAGCAGTCCTGTTAGGCCACAGAGGATGGCTTTGCAGCCAGTCCTGAAGATACCTGATAAAATAGGATCAGATGAATGGGGAGGCGTTCCCTCCCTATCATTGGACTTGAAAAGGGGCACGGTGGAGATGAGGGAGGGACTGAAAGGGAATGAGGGTCGGGACACAGCTGGGATACAGAGTTAATAAAATGTAACTAATTGTCGCGCGCAGCCTTTGCCGATAAGGATGACGCGGCAACAGAGGATTTGTCCAGCAGCAGTTTTATTGCGAAGCTCTTGAAAGTAGATGGAGAAGGACCCCAAACCCTGTGCGTGCTCTGCTTAAATAGCCAGCAGGGTGACTTGCTCGTCTGTGATTGGTGCTCTACACAAAACCCAATTAGCATGTGTTCTCCAATAGGGAGAACAACCAAACCTACATTAGCATAAAGTGGCGCATGCGTACATCGCAAGACAACGTTTGGCAAGAAGAACCAGGAAACAGGAAACCGGCGCCATCTTGTAATGGCGGGAGCGGCTCCCGACATCTCCCCCTTAAAAATTATATTAAAATCAGCCAAAAATGATCCGTAACTATACCATGAGTTTTTCGATCAGCCTGCTGACTCAACAGCATCAGCGATCAAGGAGGTTACACAGTGTATGAGACCCTTTACGCCCTTAGCCCCGTGCAATGGGAACCTGAGCCCTGGGGGGGCGCAAAGGTCTGTCAAGAACAGCTTCCTAGTGCAATGGGAACCTGTGCCCGTAAGGATTGCTTTTAGTTTTGACAGTGTCTTAACAGCTGAGCATATTTAGCCATACTTGAGGAGAGGCTCCCTGCTCTACAGCCAACATGGCTTGGACTATAGCCACATTTTTTCCTTGCTGCTGTTTTTTTTTTAAAATTGCAGAGCAACCAAAAACAGAGGAGCAGTCCTGTAACCAAGGTTACTCCAAACATTCCCACACCAACCCATTCTTTAAAATAGGAGAAAGCAGAGGATATCCAAGTAAACAGTCCTTGTGTAACAGAAATTAAATGACTGATTCACGGTAAAACATAAGCTGTCATTAATGGTCCAAGTGTCATTATTTTGAATAGGAGCTATGTCTCTAGATATTGGCAAATACGGTAGCCCCAAAGAGTCATTAGTTGTGAAGAATCTTGGGAAGACTTGTGCATCATGCATCACCGGCATGGGCCGAGGGAAGGCTGACAGGATTCCCCATTGAATCTCTTGGCCTTTCACCTCTTGGCTCCTCAGCATCCCGTTTAGCAGCAGGATCAGGAGCAGGGTCATCGTGCTTCACCACCCGAGTCAGTCGCGCTGGAACCCAGATTGGATCTTCCCGATCCTGTGGGAAAACACAAACAGCTCCCCTGGATCTTATTAAAATAGGATCTGGTCCTTTTCACTGATTATCAAGCACATCCTTCCATTTTACCAATTCTTTTGGGTATTCATGGCTGACATGTCTGTCTGCCGCAGACTGTCCATTAGAATCCAATTTTAAAAAATTTAAGGTAAATAAAGTAAGGGAGATAGTTGCTTTCTGACCCATATTTATGGGCCAGAGTCCCCCTTTTTGTTTTTGTAAATACGTTTTGAGTGTGCCATGCGCACGTTCCACCACGCCTTGTCCTTGTGGATTATAAGGCAACCCCGTGACAAGATGGACTTCCATTTTTGAGCAAAATTGTTGAAATGTCTTAGAAGTATAAGCAGGTCCATTATCAGTTTTTAATTGTTGTGGCTTTCCCCATGTTGCCCAAGCCTCCAGGCAATGGGTAATAACATGGGCCACCCTTTCTCCTGAAAGAGGTGAGGCATGGATGACACCAGAACAAGTATCCACGGATACATGAACATATTTCAACTTACCAAAGGCAGGAATGTGAGTAACATCCATTTGCCAAATATGTAAAGGTCTCAATCCTCTGGGATTAACGCCAATGGCAGGTGTAGGTCTAAACTCTGCACAATTGGCGCATTTTAGCACAATATCACGAGCGTCTGCTCGTGAGATACCAAATTTTAACCTAAGTGTTTTAGCCGGCACATGATATAACTCATGGAAGGTTGCGGCATGTTGCACAGAATTAAGCGAAAGGAATACTGCTCTAGTGGCTTTATTAGCCAAGTCATTAGCTTTTGACATTGGTCCAGGTAATAACGTATGTGCTCTCATATGTTGAATAAAAAATGGATTTATTCTTGTTCTAATAGATTGTTGAATATCAACAAAAACTTGCGCTACATTACTTTTGGAAGAAATGAGTCCCACGGTTTCTAAAATTTGTACTGCTCTTACCACATAGTGTGAATCTGAAATAATATTTACAGGCTGAGGAAAGGCTCGTAACACCTCAGCTACAATTGTACATTTAACCAATTGTGGGGATGAAACACTAAAATGCTTTTGAAACACTTTATTATTAACAACATAACTTTTTACACCAGTTTTTGATCCATCCGTAAAAACATCAATAGCCCCCACAATAGGCTGAATTTTTGTAATTTTTGGAAAAATAAATGCATTGGTTAATGTAAATTGTAATAAGGGATGTTTAGGATAATGATTATCAATATTGCCAGAATAAATACAGCGCAAGATAGCCCAATTATCCAAAGTGGAGCACAACACTTGTAAAGCACTTGGTATTTGCAGCCTTCTGAGCGGAGAGTACAGCGGCTGCTAGGCCTTGATTTGTTAACGGCCCTCCTATTTTTCTACAAGCTCTCATCCAGGCATTTATTCCTTTTCCTTTCCATGGAGTAATGGCATTTTTACATTTTTTTTTACATTGCTCATAAATCAGTTGTTCTACAAACGGCATTGCACCTTCAGGGTCCTCAAATATCCTCCCTGCAGCCTCCATCATTTTGGCTACAAAATCTGAGAAAGGCTCTGAAGCTCCTTGAATGATCTTTGTTAAGTTTTTAGTAACCTGCCCTTTATTAGGAAGACTTTTTTAAGCTCTAACAGCTGCCTTGTTTATCTGTTTATATACTTTTACAGGGTAGAGGGTCTGATTAACTACCCACTGTCCTTGACCGGTGAGCATGTTAAAGCTCCATTGAGGACGTTGATTGGCTATATTTTGTTTTGCCTGTGTCATACATAATTTTTGATATATAGATTTTTAGTTTAAGTATTGTCCCATAGAAAGACATGCCTTTACTGTATTAGACCAGTCATCAGGAGTCATAGCATTAGCTGCTAATCTTTCTATCAACGCCAGTGTAAACGAAGCACTAACGCCGTAAGTTTGCACCGACTCCACCAAGGCCTTTAATTGCTTTAGATCCAAGGGAGAATGTTGCCTTTGATTTTGTGCATCCTCCCATACAGGGAAAGCCATCTGTATTTTTTTTTTTTTTTTTGAAATCAGCGAGTTAGAAGTCTTAACCTTTCCTTTATCTTTACTCTGGCTCTTCTCCTCAAGCAGAGGCGCTGTCGCACCATACCCTGGCGCATAAGGCGGAGGAGGGTTTGGGCCATATCTTTTTGATTTATATTTGGCCGCTTCCTCATCTAATTCTGCTTGTTCATCAGGATCAAGCCCTGTCTCTTCCTCCTCGCTAGAGTCATCAGACTGTCATGGTTCCTCTTCCTCTGAGGACGTCTCCTCCCCGGAAGAGGACTCCACCCTAAGATTTTTAAATTCATCTAAGAGGGGGTACAGTTTACGACCATCCTCTCTTTTAATGGGATTCCTCTTAGTATCTGCGGTTAATTTTGGCCTTTTAGCTTTTAACTCGAGTTTAGCTGTTTTTCCTGCACTTTTAAGTTTTTTTTCTCCTTTTGACATTTTCCCCTTTTCTGCTTTGGACAGACTATCTTGATGGTCTGACAAAACTCTCTGACCCTCCTTGACCTTTTCTTTACACTTTTCATCTTCGATGCACGATTTTAGCATCTTATAGATTGGCCATACTCCTGGTCTTAACGTTACCTTTTCCCGTTTCCCACAATTGAGACAGAAACAACACAACAAAACAAAAACGAAACTAACCACGAGAAACAAAATACCCCAGACCACAGAAATCATACCTTGCAGAAAAGTACTGCGGTTCCTCACACTGCTGGCTTGAATCCTCCTCCGACGAGCAGTCGGGGGTCCTTCGAGTCATCCCTCTGCCCTGGGTTCGGCAGGTTCCCGGGTTTCGGCACCACTTGTCGCGTGCAGCCTTTGCCGATAAGGATGACGCGGCAACAGAGGATTTGTCCAGCAGCAGTTTTATTGCGAAGCTCTTGAAAGTAGATGGAGAAGGACCCCAAACCCTGTGCGTGCTCTGCTTAAATAGCCAGCAGGGTGACTTGCTCGTCTGTGATTGGTGCTCTACACAAAACCCAATTAGCATGTGTTCTCCAATAGGGAGAACAACCAAACCTACATTAGCATAAAGTGGCGCATGCGTACATCGCAAGACAACGTTTGGCAAGAAGAACCAGGAAACAGGAAACCGGCGCCATCTTGTAATGGCGGGAGCGGCTCCCGACAACTAATAAGAAAAAAATAAAATAAAAAAATAAAGAAATATGTGACACTTTTCCTGAACTAAAAGTCTTGGACACAGGAACTGTCCTCTCTTGGTGATGTGCTTTTGCTGTCCTGATTGAGGCCTGAAGGGCTGACTACCCTTTCACTCCAGCAGGCTGTCCACTTGGCCATTTTAATTACTGGATTCTGAAACTCTTACTGGCTTTCATCTATTACATGACATCATTCTCCCTCTCAGCTCCTCATCACCTGAGAGAATCTTGAGTTTTCCAGGGATATGAGAAAACAAACATTCCTCACTGTCCAGCATCTCTGATACTGTGCACATGTGACATTTCTTGTGAAACCCAACAAGCCTTTATCTCATCCTTTTATCCCGATCCCGCACCTTTACTCTTGTTTACCTCTGTGATAATGTCAGGTAGGAAATGAAAATTTAATGTTTATTGAAATGGTCAGCATCCTAAGTAGGGAAATTCCGTAGTGATGTGGGATTAATGGGAATGTACAGAATGACAATGTGCTCTCCAACTCTGTTCTTGGATCTGAAATTTCCTAGGTTGTAGCATTGAACTGAACAGTTACTCACGTCCTCACTAAATGTAGCTTCACATTATTTTTGATATAATAGGATGAAAGGGTCAAGGGTTCCCTGGGGTATTGTGTCTTTAAGAGCAGGGAAAAGTGAAGGAGACCAGACAATTCGCAAAACTGTTTTGCTGAAACAGATTGTTGAGTGTAAAAGAAGAACTGAGGGGAAAAAAACATTTGACAGATGCTGCTCTTTATAAGTGAATACATACCATATTTTCCATCTGCATTTTAGTTATTTCACCAAGGATGATTTTTCATGGTTCCATCCATTTGCCTGAAAATATCATGATGTCATTTTCTTAGCTGAATAATTCTCCATTATGGAAATATTCCATATTTTTCCCAAAGGAGATTATCAGGCCTGTTCTTTAGTCTTTGGCAGTTGTTGGGCCTTTTATTATTGTATTGAATGACAAACTTTCAGGATAACTATGTTCTTTTTCCCTGGAAGTCCCTCCTTATTTTTCCACTTACTGGTGGTTTTAATGTCAGTATTCTTTTGAAGCCTATGTATATACATGTGGAAACCCCAGTGAGGAAATGTCTGGGAAGGGTTAAGAATTAAGGCATTATTAGATAATATAATTCCTTTGTTTCCCTGATTTCTTTTTCAGGCCTATTGTCTTTTGTATACAGGAGGGCCACTGATTTTTTTTTATTTTAGTTAATATTCTGAGTTAATACTCTGCTGAAGTTGTTTTCCAGCTGTAGGATATTCCTGGTAGAATTTTTGCGGTAACTCAGATATACTATCATTTGTAAACACTGATACTTTTACTTCTTCTTTCCTGGCTTGTATCCTCTTGATCTCATTCAGTTTTCTTATTGCTTTAGCAAGAAATACCAGAACTATATTGAAGAGATATGGAGAGAGTGGGCAACCTTGCATTGTCCCTGAATTCAGTGGAATGGCTCTAAGTTTCTTTTTTTTTTTTTAGTTTGATGTTGGCTATAGGCTTGCTGTTTATGGCCTTTACAATATTTAGATATGTGCCTTGTATCCCTGATCTCTCCAATACTTTATATATAAATGGAGGTTGTATTTTGTCTAATGATTTTTCAGCATCTAAGGATATTTTCATGTGTTTTTTCTTTAATTTTTTAATATGGTGGATCACATTGGTGGATTTCCCTATACTGGATCACCCCTGCATACATGGGATGAAGCCTACTTGGTCATTTTGGATGATATCTTTGATGTGTTCTTGAATTCGGTCAAAAACATAAAGTACCTTGGTATGACCCTTAACCAAGCAAGTCAAAGAATTTTATGAAACTAATTTCATGATTCTGAAGAAAGAATTAAAATAAGATATCAATAGATGAAAAGATCTCCATGCTCATGGCTTGGCAGGAATAATATAGTAAACATGGCCATCTTACCAAAGCAAAATGAAGATTCAATGAAATTTCCTTCAAATCAACACAATTCTTTACAGACCTTGAGAGAAAAATTCTCAACTTCATATGGAAAAACAAGAAGCTCAGAATTTATAAAACAATCCTGTACAATAAAAAGTATTTTGTAGATATCTCCATCCCTGATCTCAAGCTGTACTATAGATCAACAATAATAAAAACTGCTTGGTAGTGGTATAGAAACAGAATGGTGCATAATGTAACCAAATAGAAGACCATGAAATAAACCCACACACTTATGGACACCTGATTTTTGACAAAATTGTCAAAACCATAAAATAGAGAAAAGATAGCATCTTCAACAAATGGTGCTGGTATAAAAGGACATCTATATGTAGAAAAATGCAAATAGATCCATACTCATCACCCTGCACAAAACTAAAGTCCAAGTGAATCAAAGACTTCAACATAAAACCTGACACAATAAGTTGGTTAGAAGAACAAGTGGGGAAGAGTCTTAAAGTCATTGGCACAGGAGACAACTTCCTGAACAGAACACCAACAGCTATAGAGTTTGTGTTACTGTTGGTTGCTCTAAGAGCAACAATCAATAAATGAGATCTCATGAAATTAAAAATCTTCTAGAAAGCAAAGGACACTGTCATCAAAACAAAACAAATGCCTGTAGGTTGGGAAAGACTCTTCACCAAGTCTCTTTGTGACAGAGGGCTAATATCTAGTATATGTAAAGAACTAAAGAAGTTGAAAAGCAACAAATCAAGTAATCCAACTAAAACATGGGATTACTTGTTTTCCCATGTTTTAAACCAAAACAGAGAATTCTTGATAGAAGAATATCAAATGATTTGGAAACACTTAAAGAAATGTCCAATATCATTACTCATCAGGGAAATACAAATCTAAAGGACCCTGAAATTTCACCTTACACCCACAACAATGGCCACAATCAAAAACTCAAGTTACAACACATGCTGGAGAGGTTGTGTACAAAGAGGTACCCTACTCCACTGCTAGTGGGAATATAAACTTGTACGACCACTCTGGAAATCAATCTGGCACTTTCTCAGAAAACTAGGAAAAGTACTTACTCAAGATCCAGCTATACCACTCCTAGGCATATATCCAAAAGAGGCTCAAATTTACAATAAGGATATTTGCAAAACCATGTTTGTAGCAGCTTTATTTGTAATAGCCAGAACCTGGAAACAACCCAGATGTCCCACAATGGAGGAATAGACACAGAATTTGCGGTACATCTACACATTAAAAAAAAAAGAAAAGAAATTATAAAATTTGCAGGTGAATGGTGGGATCTGGAAAAGATCATCCTGAATGATTTTCCCAGAAGCAGAAAGGCAAAGGGTATATACTTACTCATATAGTTATATAATATAGGACAAACCTATTAAAAACTGTACACCTAAAGAAATTAATCAAGAGGGAGGACTCTGGATGAAATGCTTACTCCCCATCCAGAAAGGCAAAGTGGATGGAAATCAGAAGAAGGAAATAAACAGGGAAAATTTTAGGAGCCTGCCACAGAGGACTTCTGAAAGGCTCTGCCTTGCAGTCTATCTAAGCAGATTCTGAGACTCATAGTCAACTGTTGGTCACAGTACATGGAATCTAATAAAGTAGTGGGAAATAATAAGATTTGGAGAGGACAGGAACTCCACAAGGAGAGCAACAGAACCAAAAAATCTGAGCACAGGATCTTTCTTGAAACTCATACTCCAAATAAGCTCCATGCATGGAGATAACCTAGAACTCCGGCACAGATGTAGCACATGGAAGTTCAATGTCCAAGGTTCCAGAGTAATGGGAAGAGGGACTGCCTCTGACATGAACTGATTGGCCTGCTAATTGATCTCCTCTCCTTGATGGGGAAGCAGCCTTAGAAGATCATAGAGGAAGACAATGCAGCCACTCCTGATGAGATCTGATAGTCTAAGATCAGAAGAAAGGAGAAGAACTCCCCTGTTAGTGGACTTGGGGAATAACTTGCATGGATAAAAGGGAGGGAAGTTGGGACTTGGTGGGAGAAGGAGGGTTTTTTTTTTTTTTTTGGATACAATGTGAATAAAGTGTAATTAATTAAAATTAAAATTAAAAACATTGAAAAATATAATTCATTTTGGCGTTATATAGAGGGTGTGATTTCAGGTTGATATGCCAATTAAAGTGACCAGATAAAGGTAGTCTTTGTCTCTCGATTGAGGTCAATTTATATCTTTGTTTCTGTTGGTCTTGTTCCCAATATTTCTGAATCTGTTTCTGCAGCTCTTTCACTCTCTTGCTCTCTTTGTCTCCCACTCTCTGCCTGTCACTTGTTCAGTATGAAAAGCTCTCAGTTCTGCTGAAGGACAACAAAAGTTGACTGCTTGGTGATGTGATATCATGGATGTTCTATGAAAAATATAAGCAAGGTCCCAATTAGATGATTTTTCTAAAAAGAGTTGCCATGGTCAGGAAGGATTTTCCCAGTAAGTAATTCACTGACTGGGGACTTACCTGTGCTTTTAACAAATAATAATGTAAGCTGTGATAATGTGAAATTCATATGTCAAGGACTTGTGACTTTATTAATGACAACTTGAAATATGTGACACTTTTCTTGAACTAAGAGCCTTTTACACAGGAACTGTCATCTCTGGGTGGTGTGCTTTAGTTGCCCTTATTGAGGCCTGAAGGGCTGACCCCATTGTACAATGGTCAAAATAAACCTCTTGCAATTTTGCATCGAGGAGATTTGGTCTCTTGAGTTCTCTTCACCCTTTCTGAAAATTAGGCTCTTGCTGGGCCTAACAGTATGGTGCATTGCCCAGGAAACTGAGATACTGAGGAGAACCCTGAGAACCCTGGATACTGGCTATCAGAAGACTCATGTGAGCTCAGAAGTAGGTACAGCTGTTGTCCTTGTCCTATGTCTCTTATCTGTTACTTGTTTGTTCTGAATTCTAGTTATACTGACAGTGGCAGTGTCAGGTTTCTGTCTTTCCTGAAGCTTTGATTTTGGTCTGGCTTTTGAGCATCCATTGAAGGGGTTCAAGTCCCCTGAGTGGTTTGAGAGCACTTGCCTGGAACGGCCCATTGAGGCAGACAGACATGTTGTTAACACGGTAACAGGGCAACCTGAAGGATACTCAGGCTGCCCCTTTCTCTGAACAGGGAGGAAACAGAGGAATTTCCTCCTCCAACCTGTACTGGGAAGGAACAGAGAGAGTCTGCTCCCTGAACAAGCTGAGTCTGTACCTGTACACCTTGGCCCAATAAGGTGGAGACCTTTTACTCTTCAAGTCACAAACAGAGACAGCCTATATTCTGGTTTCCTTACTCTTACTGTTTTGTGTTATTGTTTATTTTTATTGTTGGACTTGGACTGATGATATCTCTGGACATGTATTTTATCATGGGACAGGACATATCAAATCCTCCCCTCACCTCGTGCCAGCCTTGAAGGGAGATGAGCAGCAGGAGCTCATGGCACTGGGAGTTTCAAGGCTGTCCTCCTCCCCCACCCAGTCAGGTGGGGACAGAATGCACAGAGTGGAGCTATGGCATGGTGAGCAGGAGGAATGGGGACATTACATGACTCCTTTCCCCTACCCTACCCTGGGCTAGGTTGGGATGGTGCTCAGAGAACTGGCTGGGCAGAATTGGCCTAAGACCTGCCTCCACACCTGCTGAGCAACAGTTAACCTCTCACCCTTCCTCCTTCCATCCCTCCTCCCATGGGCTTCAGTTAGTGACGGCTCTTGGACAGGGGTGGGATGGATAGAGCCACTTCTGGTTCTAAAGACTAAATTGTTTGCACTGATAAATTTTTGTCTTATGGTTATGCTTTGTAAATTCACTCCTAAAGAAGATATCTGATGAATATGACATTTTAACATTTGTAAGCTTATTGTGTCAGAGTCCCAAAATCCTGGCAGTATCTCCCCAAGGTCTCTGAGAAGATTTGGACACAACGATAGATAACTGCAACTCTGGATTGTGGTATGCTAAACACTGGGCAATACTGCCTCAACTGGCCCACTGCTAGGGCTCAGCCAAACCTGTGGACAAAGCCATGGGCACTGAGCTCCTTTGAAGAGCTATTGTTTCACATTTCAAGAGGCAAGGTGAGATCAATCTCTTGTATTCCTACTTTCCACAGAAGCAGTTTCTTATCCTCTATGCCTGATGGCTGGACTGCTTCTGTTCAGGAAGCCAGGAAACCACAGGAGCTAGGGACACTGTCTAGGTGATGGACTAAGTAGTCATCTCTGTCATTTTGATTGACTCATGGATTGGTACATTTACTTAGCTCATAATTTATCCTTCTCAGGTTTCTGATCACATTGAGAGCTAGGCTGGAAGGCTAGGCTAAGTTAATGGTAGCTTGGCAGAAAGAGCAGACAATTAGGTCCACTATCAGCTTATTGGACAGTTCATTAGTTAGTTAAAACTACTAGGTACTATATCTTTTGTATAAAAAGAGAAACAGGTTTGCTGTGCTCATAGGCTTTACATCAGTTGCCAATGTCTTATGATAATAGTTGGATAAAAAGATATAAGTTTATGTAGGGTGAGAATATAAGAGTTCAGGTTATGAAAATCTAAAAAATGTTATTTGGTCTAAAAAATGTTTCAGGGTGATAAATGCAAGAAAGATTAGAAAGTCTAAATGCTTTAAGATATATAAATATAAATAGATAAATATAAATATTAATTTTATAATAATATAAAATTAATTTAAAACATACTAAAAACAAGATATTTTAGATTTCTTCCTTTTGCTACTCTTGTGCTTATGCTGTTATAAAATTTCAGAAGCTCAGAATCTTGGCATTGATCAATACAATAGTGTTATGATAAGCTGATAGAGCATTGACTGCTTATTATTCAGTCACAAGCTTGAGATTTTAATTTCTTTTGGGTGTTTTCTGAAAATAGACATAAAGTTGCTTCTCAACATGATAAAAAGCATCTGTTTAATGTATATATCTGACCCAAAAGTCATAGTTTTTATTATGGTATTCTTAATATCTTCCATTTCTGGGGTACACAGAAATATCTTAAACCTATTCCTTCTAGTTGCTTTATGAAGCAAAATTCAAGCATCCAGGGTATTAATGTATTCCTGTCTAAATGTACAAAATGTGACTGAGCTCCTTTGATGGCTGATTACCAAAAGGGCCCACAGTGTGAGTTTCAGACTATTGACACACAAGTTGTTCATAAAAAATACAAAACAAACAGCTGACTGGTGCCCATTCCATTGGATATAATTTTACCTCTTACCCTCAGAATGTTATTGTATTAGATTTGCTGACACATTATGTTTCTGAGTTTTTTAATACATAATTCCTTTTGTGTACTAAAAAATTCACATGAGTTTAAGAAAATCAAAAGGTCATGAGAACTGCATCTGGCTTAGCTCAAACAGATCCCAGATGAGTTTTTCCCTGGTGTTGGGATTCCTCACATTTCCTATTTAATAGACAAATCTTTTATTATTATTATTATTATTATTATTATTATTATTTACATATTATTCATTTTGTATTCCCTTATAAGTCCCTCCTTCCTCCCCTCCTAATCCCACCCCTCCTCCCCTTTCTACATGCATGCCACTCCCCAAGTCCACTGATAGGGGAGGTCCTCCTCTCCTTCCTTCTGATCTTAGTCAATCAGATCACATCAGGAATGGCTGCATTGTCATCTTCTGTGGCCTGGTAATGCTGCTCCCCCCTCAGGGGGTGGTGATCAAAGAGCAGGCCAATCAGATTGTGTCAAAGGCAGTCCCTCTTCCCATTACTATGTAACCCACTTGGACATTGAACTTCCATGGGCTACATCTGCGCAGGGTTTCTAGGTTATCTCCATGAATAGTCCTTGGTTGGAGTATGAGTCTCTGGGAAGTTCCCTGTATTCAAATTGTCTTGTTCTGTTTTGCTCCTCTTGTGGAGTTCCTGTCCTCTCCAGCTCTTGCTATTTCCCACTTCTTACATAAAATTTCATTCACTCTTCCCGACAGTTGGCCATCAGGCTCAGCATCTGCTTTGATAGTCTGCAGGGCAGAGGCTTTCAGAGGCCCTCTGTGGCAGGTTTCTAGGTTGATTCCTGTTTTCTTCTTCTGGATTTCAGAGGCCCTCTATGGTATATACTCACTCATATAGACATACAACATAGGACAAACCCACTAAAATCTGTGCATCTAAAGAAACTAAGCAAGAGAGAAGACCCTAACTAAAATGCTCAATCTCCATCCTGAAAGGCAAAGAGGATGGACATCAGAAGATGAAGAAAACAGGAAAGAAACTAAAAACCTGCCAAAGAGGGCCTCTGAAAGCCTCTGCCCAACAGACTATCAAAGCAGATGCTGAGCCTAATGGACAACTGTCGGACAGAGTGAATGGATGAATGGAATTTTATGTAAGAAGTGGGAAATAGTAAGAGCTGGAGAGGACAGGAACTCCACAAGTAGAGCAACAGAACAAGAAAAATTGAACACAGGGAACTTCCTAGAGACTCATACTGCAACCAAGGACTATTCATGGAGATAACCTAGAACCCCTGAACAGATGTAGCCCATGGCAGTTCAGTGTCCAAGTTGGTTACATAGCAATGGGAAGAGGGACAGCCTCTGACATAATCTGATTGGCCTGTTCCTTGATCACCTCCCCCTGAGGGGGGAGCTGCTTTACCAGGCCACAGAAGAGGAGAATGCAGCCACTTTTGATGAGAACTGATAGACTAATATCAGAAAGAAGGAGAGGAAAACCTCCCCTATCAGTGGACTCAGAGAGAGGCATGCATGCAGAAAGGGGAGCGAGGGTAGGATCAGGAGGGAAGGACGAAGGGGCTTATGGAGGGATACAAAATTAATAAAGTGCATTTAATATAAAAAGTTTAAAAAAAGAAAAACAATTCAGAAACTGGAATGAACTTGAGCAACACTAAACCATTTCACCAAAATAGCATTTGCTTTCTATCTTTATGAATTTTCTTATTCCTATTTCTTATTAAAAAAGTGAAATTGTAAAAAAAACAAAGAATCAGAAGATGGAAAGATCTTCCCATCTCATTGTTTGGCAGGCTTAGCATAGTAAAAATTATGATTTTGCCAAAACCAATGTACAGATTCAATGCAATACCCATCAAATTACCAAATCAATTCATTACAGACCTGGAAAAAAATTCTCAACTTCATATAGAAAAACACCAATTGCTAAAACCATCCTCAACAATAAAAAATCTTCAGGAGGTATTTCCATCTTTGATCTCAAGTTGTAGTATAGAGCAACAGTAACCAAAACTTCATGGTACTGGCATAGAAACAGATGGTGGATCAACATAACTGAATAGAAGACCCAGAAATAAACCAACAAACTTAAGGACACCTGATTCCTGCAAAGATGCCAATACCATACAATGGAAAAATGTTAGCATCTTCAACAAATGGTGCTGGTGTAACTGGATTTACACATGTAGAAAAAATGTAAATAGATCCATATTTATCAGCCTGCACAAACCTAAAGTCCGAATGAATCAAAGACCTGAACATAAAACTGGATACATTAAAATGATTAGAAGAAAAGGTGGGGAAGAACCTTGAACTCATTGGTATAGGAAACAACTTCCTAAACAAAATACCAACAACAAAGCCTCTAAGAGCAACAGTCAATAAATCAGACCTCATGAACCTGAAAAGCTTCTGTAAGGCCAAGGACACAGTCATCAAAACAACATGAATGCCTACAGATTGGAAAAGAATCTTCACAAAGCCTCTTTGTGACAGAGAGCTAATATAAAGTATATATAAAGAACTAAAAAAGTTGATAAGCAACAAATCAAGTAATCCATTAAAAAATGGGGAACAGAGCTAAACTGAGAATTCTCTATAGAGGAATAACAATTGGCAAAGAAATAGATAAAGAAATGCTCAACCTCATTAGCCATCAGGGAATTGCAAATCAAAATGTCTCTAAGATTTCATTTTTTACCAATCAGAGTGGCCAAGATCAAAAACACAAGTGACAATACATGCTGGAGAGATTTGTGGACAAAGGGGAATCCTCCTCCACTGCTTCTGCAGATGTAAATATATACAACCTCTCTGTATATCAATCTGGTGCTTACTCAGACAACTAGGAATAGTGCTTCTTCAAAATTCAGCTATACACCTCCTAATCATATATCCAAAGGAGGCTCAAGTACACATAAGGACATTTGCTCAAACATGTTTTTAGCAGCTTTATTTTTAATAGCCAGGAGCTCAAAACAATCCAGATGCCCTCTAAGTGAAGAATGGATACAGAAGTTGTGGTATATCTACACAATAGAATATTACTCAGAAAAAAAAAGGAAATCATGGAATTTGCAGGAAAATGATGGGAAGTGGAAGTGAGCTGTCCCACAAGCACAAAGACACAAGGTATATACTCAATCATATACACATATAATATAGGATACACCTAGTACAATCTGTACACCTAAAGAAAGTAATAAATTGGCAGGACTCTGGATAAATTGCTCAATACCTATCCCAAAAGACAAAAAGGATGGACATCAGAAGAAGGAGAAAACAGGGAACAAGTTAGGAGCCTGCCACAGAAGGCCTCTGAAAGGCTCTGCCCTGCACATTATGAAAGCAGATGCTGAGACTCATGGCCAGCTTTCTGGCAAGTGCATGGAATCTAATGAAAGAAGTGGGAAATAGTAAGATCTGGAGAGGACAGGTGCTCCAAAATATAAGCAATAAAACCAAAAAATCTGAGCACAGTTGTCTTTCCTGAGACTCATACTCTAATCAATACTATGCATGGAGATAACCTAGAAGCCTTACAGAAATGTAGCCCATGGCAGTTCAGTGCTCAAGTGGGTTTAACAGTAATGGGAACAGGGCCTGCCTCTGACATGAACTGATTTTCCTGCTCTTTGATCACCTCACCCTGATGTGGGAGCAGCCTTACCAGGCCACAGAGGAAGACAATCCACTCCTAATGAGATCTGATAGACTAGGATTAGAAGTAGGAGAGAAAGTCCTCTGAACTTCTTGGACTTGGGAAGGAGCATGCATGGAAAAGGGGGACAGAAGGTAGGATACGGAGGGAAGAAATGAGGGGTTTATGGGAAGATACAAAGTGATGAATTGCAATTAATGAAAATTAAAATAAAAATATTGGAAAACATAATTGTCTTTGGCATTATATTTTAGAAGGTTATGCTTAGAGGTTGATATACTTATAAAAGTGACCAGACAGAAGGGAGTCTGTATCTCAGTACAGGTCAATTTATATCTTTGTTTCTGTAGGTCTTTGTCTCAACCTGTTTTTGAAACTGTTTCTCTAGCTCTTTGCTCTCTTATTCTCTCTGTCTCCATCTCTCTGCCTATCACTTGTGGTTCAGTATGAAAAGTTTCAGTTCTGCTGAAGGATTGCAACAATTTGGCTGCTTGGTGACATGACATCAGTGATTGTCTCTATGAAAATATAAGCAAGGTCCCAATTAAATGCATTTTGTTCAAAGATTTGCCTTGGTCAGGGAGCATTTTTACACTCAGTAATTCACTGACTGAAGACCTATCTGTACATTTAACAAGTAATAATGGTATCTGTGATAATGTGAAAATCACATGTCAAGGATACCTGACCTTATTAATGACCACTTGAAAGAAATATGTGACACTTTCTTAGCCATAGTAACTGCCATCTCTAGTTTGTGTGCTTTCAGCTTGCCAGATGGAGGCATTTCTCTCAATCAGGCTGTCTGCTTTGCCCTTTTAATAACTGGCTCCTGAAACTCTTACTGGCCTTCACCTGTTTCATGACATCATTCTCCATATTAGCCAATCATAACCTGAGAGAATCTTGAGGTTTCATGGAGATGAGTAAACAAACTTTTCCCAGTGTCCAGTATCTGTGCACATGCAACATTTTCTTGTGAAACCCAACAAGCCTTTATCTCATCCCTTTATCTAGATCCCACACCTTTATTCCTTTTTATCTCTGTGACACTGTCAGGTGGGAAATGAAATTTTAATGTTTATTTAATTGGACAGCTTCCTAAGTAGGGAAGCTTCAAAGTGATGTGGGACTAAGGGGAATGTACCAAATGGAAAGGTGGTATCCTACTGTGGTTTTGGATCTGAAATATCCTACGTTGAAACTTTCTACTGACCAGTTACTCCTGTACTCACTAAATGAACCTTCACATTCTTACTGATATAAAAGCCTGATAGGGTCTATGGTTCCCTGTGGTACTGAGTCCTTAAGAGTGGGGAAAGAGAAGGAAACCAGACAGTTCCTGGGATTTGTTAGCCTGTTAACAGAGAACGATCGGTGTATGTGAAAGTAGAAATTAGGGGAAATAAACTATTTGACAGCTGAGGCACAATAGTGATGCCAATCCTCTATGAGCAGGGTTGCCTTGGCTGACCTGGCTTGATCAGCAGTTGTGTCTTAACCAGTGGTCAGTGATAAATCCTCCTGGTCCTGGGGTTTAATGCTAAACCTGGGCCTTTGAGATAGAGAAATTGGTTGTGTTGTATGCCTAGGACATAAGAGCAGCTGTGTTGCCCACTGTGGTCCTCCAGACAAACATTCTAAACATAGTCTTAGTGCCAGAACTGCTTATTCAGAGATGCCACCTCAACTCATATGATCTGGAGGTAGCTACTTCATGCCCAGGAGGCTCTTCTATATAAAAAGTTCCTTGAAAGCATGCCTTACAAAGTCAAACTCTCCTTTCATTTAGTGGAATCTATTCTCCATGTTAAAAGTCATTGTAAAATTGTCACCATGTTATTTTTATTGCTTATGCGGGAATTTTATGTAATATACATTACACTCCATTTCCATTGCTCCCACATTCAAATTCCTACCCATGTGACACAATATTTTTTTTTCCTTAAAACACATCAATTTTAGTATGTATTTTTCATATACTTAGTGGAACTTTATCAGTCTCAGTGCCAAGTTCCTTAAAGAAAACTGTTCATCCTTGTCGTATCCTGGCACCAACCTCAAGAAGAAGCCATTAGTCTTGAAGAGCTCTATATATTATCACCTTGATCACAGAATCTCTTATGTATTTATTTATTAAGATTTATTCACTTTGTCATCCTCTTCTACCTCTTCTCCTTCCAGTCACAACCAGGCTCTTCCTCCTACCCCCATGCCATTTCTCTAGTTCCATGATAGAGGACCTCCCCATTTTCTCTGACAGGGAAAATGTCAGAGTTTATCAGGTCTCTCAAGGCTGGCTGCATCATCTTCCTCTGTGTCCTGATGCTCAAGTTATTGTTCTCCTTGTGTCCTCAATTCCCTCTACTTATGACACTCTTCCTTCCTCCTCTCCTGCAGGTTAACAGAGAACTGAGGGAAGTTTAATTTTATAAGGAAATTTCATTCAGTGTTGCATATTTTAGGGTCTCTGCATAGTACCTGACTGTGTGCCTCTGTATCCAATCCCATTTGATGTAGAATAAAGCATCTCTGTGTATCCAAGAATATGGCACTGATGTATCAGTTGAGGGCAGAAAGCAATATATTTTAATTGGACAGCTGCCTAAATAAGGAAGCTTCAAATGGATGTAGGTTTAAGGGGAATGTACTGAATGATAAGGTGATCTCTTACTGTGGTCTTGGATCTGAAATTTCCTAGGTTGTAATTTTGAACTGAGCAGTTAGTAGCATACTCACTAAATGTACCTTCACAATATTATTTATGTAATAGGCTGGCAGGGTCTAGGGTTCCCTGGTGTATTGAGTCTTTAAGAGCTGGTAAAAGAGAAGGCAACCTGATAGTCCTGCTGGCTAGTTTATCAGGGCCTACCTGAAAGAGGGAGTGTAAATGGGGGACAGAGACACAAATAATGGAGATAAGACAGTTTCCTGTTCAAGTCTCATTTTACTGAATGTGCAAACAACACTTATAAAGCAAAGGGTACAAGCAAATATTTTTTTCACATTAGTGACTCGTTTGTGCCACCTGGCATGGCATCCAGGAATTCACCCAAGGTTACAGCAAGTTTGCTTTCTGTTCCTATGGTTGCAGGGAACTTGCTAGCTACTTCTCAGGCTCACAACACCCCACTTGCAGAGAGATGGTCAAAGACATTCTCTGCGACATGAAACTTATATAAGACCTGCATCTGCCATGGCTAAGAGACAGAATTCCAATTACCAAATTGCTTCAGTTTCCCCTTCTTTGTTTAATGGATAGCCTGTCTTACTTAGGTTGGTGAAATGTGCATTTTTCCTTATTCATCTTGTAGGTCGATCTGATTTTTACGAACCTCTGCCTTAGGTTGGAAAAACCACAATTTTACCCTGAGCCATCATTGACTCACCTCCATATCAAATGGGGTTATTAGAGATCTTTAATTTAAATTCGTGCAGCTCTACTTGCATGCACTGAAGGAAATGTAATACACAAGGAAGGCAGGCAAAGGCCCATACCTGCCAGGCCACCAAGTGTCAGTCCCCACTTCAGCAATAGAGTCAAAGGATGGAAATCGCCTCCTAAGGCTATTAAATATATCCCAGTCTGTATTGGACAATTCTAACCTAGGTTTCTTAGCACATTCTATGTCATGGATCTTGCTTCTCGTCATTAACATGTCCAATGGAAGTTTTTGCTAGACCAAAAACCAGCAAGTTGATTCTGAACCTGAGTCCAATTAAATTGTTTCATCATACCAAGAATCAGAAATCCTAACAGGAATCATAACAAAAGCTGGTTGCTTAACAACTAATACTGAAGGAGCATTATTATCATCACTAATACAGTAAGATTGTAATATATATGTTCATTTGAATAAGTATCACTGTTCTAAAATGTCTTACTTTCTACAATGTTTCCAATGAACAGTAAATAAGGAGGATCAACACATGCCAAAACAGAAGTATACTTGATTAATTTAGTAAAGCTACTTGTATTCCCAGAGAGAATGCCTATGTAGCCCCCAATTTCCAGACATAGGTTAACCAATTTTTATTTGAAGTCCTCCAAAGTCCAGCACTAACAGCTTTTCTAAAACAAAGGAATTTTGACTGCCTTTACCAGAAGCCAAGTTCTTAATGCCTGTAACGATAGACCAGTCTAGTATATGATTGTAAATGCATGGTCATTGTCCCAGGAATATATGGTGGGCAGTTCTCCAGGGCGTCTTGTCCAAGGAACCACCAGTAGAGGACAAGTGTGTTGATTCCCTTTCTCACATGGAAAAAACTCATAATAGCATAATAGCTTTGTGATGTCATCATAGCTTTGAGATGTATTAATATCACTGAAAAGTCATATTTTTGTTACTTCATAATAGCATCATGATGTCATAATTGCATTGTGATGTCATAACACAATCATATCTTAAGAGCATTGTGATGTCATCATAATTTGTGAAGTCATGACAGCTTTGTTATGTCATAATAGAATTGTGCTGTCATAACTACATTGTGATGTTATCATAATATTGTGATGTTATAACAGTTTGTGATGTCATAATAAAATCATGGTGTCGTAATTACATTGCGATGTTATAATAGCATTGTAATGTCATTATATTTGTGAGATCATAACACCATTGTGATAGCATAATAGCATTGTGATGTCATCTCATTGTGATGTCTTAATAGAATTTAGATGTCATATCACTGTGATCTCATACTTTTTGTTGTCATAATAGTATTGTAAGGTCATAATATGGTTGTGAGGTCATAATACAATTTTGAGGTCATGATTGTCATAATAACAGTGTGATGTCATAATAGATTTGTGATGTCATAATATCACTTTGATAGCATAATTCTTTTTTTCAGTCACAGTAGGACTGCGATGTCATAAAACACTTTTGAGGTCATAATGAATTGTGAGGTCAAAATACCTTCATGATTTCATAACAGCATTTTGATATCATATCATTGTGATATCCTAACAGCATTGAAATATGATAATAGCAATGTGAAGTCATAATAGAACTGTTATGTCATTATACCATTGTGATGCAATAACCCCATTGGGATGCCATATCATTGTGATGTCATAATATCATAATGATTTCATTAAAGCATTGTGATGTCATAATACAACTTTGCAGTCATACTAGCATTGTTATATCATAATAAGCTTGGGATGTCATAATAGCATTTTAATGTCAAAATAGCCTTATGAAATTTAATAGTGCTGTCATAATACCATTGAGATATCACAATTCCATTGTGATGTCATACCACAATCATGTCTTAATAGCATTATGATGTTATAATAGAATTGGGATGTCATAATAACACTGTGATGTCATATCATTGTCATGTCAGAAGAGCATTGTGATGTCCTAATACCATTGCGATATGATAATAGCTTTGTGACGTCATAATGGCATTGTGTCATCATAATAGCATTGTGATATCAAAATTCCATAGTGATGTTATACAACAATTATGTCATAATAGTATTGTGATATCATAATAGCAATTGTATGTCATGATGAATTTCGTTGCCATAACAGAATTTTGATGTCAAAATTCCATTTGGTTTCATAACACAATCATGTCGTATTAACATTGTGATGCCAAAATACCATTGTGAAGTCACAATAATATGGTGATGTCATAATAGCATTGTAATGCCATAATAGCATTGGGAAGTCATAACACCATTGTGATAGCATAATAGCATTGTGATATCATGATAGCATTGAGAGGTCCCAAATATCATAGTAAAATCATTTTTTTTAAAGTCATAGTAGCATTGTAATATCATAATACCATTTTGATGTCATCACAGCATTGTGATGTAATGCCATCGTGATGTCATAATAGCATGATATCATAATACAATTTGATGTCAGAATTCCATTGTAATATCATACCACAATCATGTCATAATATAATTTTGATTCCATAATAGTGTGGTGATGTCATAATACCATTGTTAAATCAGAATACCATTGCAGTGTCATAGCATATTCATGTCATAATACCACTGTGATATCATAATATGTTTTTAAGGTCAATATGGCATTGTGAAGTTATAACACCATTATGTTGTCATAATAGCATTGTGATGTTATTATAGTATTGAGAGTTCATATTATTGCCATCCATATTAGCTTTGTGATATCATAATATCATTGTGATATCATCATTGCATTGTGATGTCCTAATAAAATTGTGATGTGATAATAGCTTTGTGATGTCATAAAATTGTTTTAATGTCATAATAGCATTGGAATATCATGAGAAATTTTCATGTCATGATGTCATTGTGAAGTCATAATAGCATTGTGATGTCAAAATTCTATTGTGTTGTCATACCAAAATTATGTCATAATACAACTGTGATATAAAGCATTGTGATATCATAGCCTAACATTGAGATGTCCTAATATCATTTTAAAGACATACTGTCCTTAATTTTAATAATCTTATCAGGTAGTAATTCCATTGTTATATCATAACAAAATTATGTTGTAATAGCATTATGATGTCATCATAACATTGTGATGTCCTCATAGCATTGTGATGTCATAAAATTTGTGATGTCATAAAATTTGTGATGTCATAATAACATGAAATCATAATGCCTTTGGTATGTCATAACATTGTGATATCATAATAGCATTGTGATGTCATATAATTATGGTGTCATAATAGTATTTAGGTATCATACCATTGTGTTGTCATAATACCTTTTTAAGTTTAATAATAATTTGATATCACGATACCATTCTGATCTCATAATAATATTTTAAGGTCATAATAGATTTGTGAAGTCATAATACCATTATATTCTCATAATTGCATTGTAATATCATAATATCACTGTGAAGTCATAATACCATTGTGATGTCAGAACAGCATTTTGATATCATAATACCATCTTGAAATCTTAATACTATGGTGATGTCATAATAACATTTTATTGTTATAATAGCATTGTGATGTCATAATAGTACTGTGATGTCATAATAACATTATGAAATTATAACACCATTGGGATGTCATAATATTTTGATGTCATAATAGCCCTGTGATATCAAATTACCTTTGTGATGACATAAAAGCATTGTGATTTCATATCATTGTGATGGCTTTATAGCATTGAGATATAATAGCATTTTGTTGTCATCATACCAGTGTGTAGTCATATCATTGTAAAGTTATAATAGCATTTTGATGTCAAATTTCCACTGTGATGTCATACCACAAACATGTAGTGTTACCATTGTGATGGAATAATAGCAGGGTGAGTTCATAATTCCTTTGTGAAATCATAATACTATGGTGATATCATAAAATCTTTGTAATGACATAAAAGCATTTTGATGTAATAACATCATTGTGATGTCATAATACTATTTCTAGGTAATAATAGTATTTTGATGTCATAATTCCATTGTGATATGATAATACCTTTGTGATGTGATAATAGCATTGTGATGTCATAAGAGCATCATTATGTCATCAAAGCATTGCAATGTGTTAATACCATTGTGATGTCATAATAGAATTGTGATGCCATATAAGCACTGTGATTTTTAAGTCATAATGCTATGGTGATGTCAACGTTCCATTGTGATGACAAACCACATTCATATTATAATAGCATCATGATGTCATAATAAAATTGTAAAGTCATAATGGCATTGTAATGTCATTAAATCTTTTGATGACAATTTGATGTCATATCATTGTTTTAGTAATAGCATTGAGATGTCATACAATTGTGATATCATAACAGAATTGTGATATCATAATACCATTGTGATGTCATAATAACATTTTTGAGGTCAAATTAGCTTTGTGAGTTAAAAATAATTAGCTTGTGAAGTCATAACACCACTTAAATATCATAACAGCATTGTGAAGTCATAATAGCATTGTGATGTCATAACATTAATATGTCATAATAGGTTTGTGGTGTCATAATAGACTTGTGAATTCATAACACCATTGTGTTGTCATGATATCATTATGTTGTCAAAATTCTCTTGTGATGTCATATCTCCATCATGTAATAAAACCATTCTTGTGTCAGAAGAATAGGCTTGTGATGTCATAAAAGCTTTGTGAAGTCACAATAGCAGTGTGTTCTCATAATAACATTGTGATATCTTAATAACATTGTGAACTCATACTGTTAGGAATTCAAAATAACATTGTGACATCTCAATATCATTCTGATATCAAAATACCATTGTGATGTCATAATAGCATTTTCAGGTCATATGCCATTGATATGTCAAAATTACATTGTGATGTCATACCACAATCATGTTGTAATAGCATTGTGATGTCATAATACCACTGTGATGTCATAATATCATTCTATTTTTCTGTTTTTTTATTCTTTATTAATTACACTTTATTCATTTTGTATCCCCCCTGTGGTTCCCTCCCCCATCCCTTTCCAATCTCTCCCTTCCTTCAACTTCTGCATGCATGCTGCTCCCCAAATCCACTGATAGAGGAGGTATTCTTTTCCTTTTTTTTTGATTATACTCAATTAGGTCTTATCAGGAGTGTCTGCATTGTCTTTTTCTGTGGCCTGGTAATGCTGCCTACCCCTCAGGGGTAGGTAATTGAAGAGCAGTCCAATCAGTTCATGTCAGAGACAGTCTCTGTTTTTATTACAATGGAACCCACTTGGATAATGAACTGCCATGGGATACATTTGTGCAGGGGTCTTAGGTTATCTCCATGTATAGTCCTTGGTTGGATATCAGTCTCAGGAAAGACACATGTGCTCAGACTTTTTGGTTCTATTGCTCTCCTTGTGGACTTCCTCTCCTCTTCCGATCTTAACATTTCCCACTTCTTTCATAAGATTCCCTGTACTCTGCCCAAAGTATGCCTATAAGTCTCAGATTCTGCATTGATAGTCTCAGGGCAGAGCCTTTCAGAGGTTCTTTGTGTCAAGCTCCTGACTTATTTTCACTTTTTGCTTTCTTCTGATGCCATCTTCTTTTCCTTTCTAAATAAGAATTGAGCACTTTAGCAAGAGTCCTCCCTCTTGATTAATTTCTTTAGGTATACAGATTTTAGTAGGATTATCCTATATTATATGTCGATATGAGTGGGTATATACTGTTTGCATCTTTCTCCTTCTGGGATAGCTCACTCAGGATGATCTTTTCCAGATCCCACCATTTACCTGGAAATTTCATGATTTCCTTGTTTTTTTTTGTTTGTTTGTTTGTTTTGCTTTTTTTTATTTCTAGGTAATATTCCATTGTGTAGATGTATCACAATTTCTGTATCCATTCCTCCATTGAAGGGCATCTGGGCAATTTCCAGTTTCTGCCTAATACAAATAAGGCTTCTACAAACATGGTTGAGCAAAAGTCTTTATTGTGTACTTTAGCTTGTTTTGGGTATATGCCTAGGAGTGGTATAGCTGGATCTTGAGGAAACACTACTCCTATTTGTGTGAGGAAGTGCTAGATTGAATTCCAGATTAGATTTCCAAGTTTACATTCCCACTAGCAATGGATGAGGGTTTCCCTTTGTCCAGAACCTCTCCAGCATGTGTTTTCACTTGACTTTTTGATCTTAGCCATTCTGATGGGTGTAAGATGAAATCTTAGGGTCATTTGCATTTGCATTATTCTTATGACTAACAATGTTGAACATTATTTAAGTGTTTCTCTGCTATTCTTATATTCCTCTATTGAGAATTCTCTGTTTAGTTTTGTACTCCATTTTTTAACTAGAATACTTGGTTTGTTGCTTATATATAAAGAACTCAAGAAGCTTATATATAAAGAAATTCTTGAGTTCTTTATATATAATGGATAGTAGTCTTCGGTCAGGTATAGGGCTGGTGAAGTTCCTTTCTCAATCTGTAGGCTGTGGTTTTATTCTGACAACAGTGTCCTTTGCTTTACAGAAGCTTTTCAGTTTTGTGATGTTCCATTTATTGATGCTCTTAGAGCCTGTGTTGTTGGTGTCTGTTCAGGAATTTGTCTCCTGCACCAATGAATTCAAGGCTCTTCCCCAGTTTTTCTTCTAAGCAGTTTAGTTTGTCTGGCATTATATTGCTGACTTTGATCCACTTGGACTTTAGTTTTTTGCAGTTTGATAAGTATGGATCTATTTGCATTTTCTGCATGTAGACATCCAGTTAGACCAGCACCATTTGTTGATGATGCTGTATTTTTTTCATTTAATGCTTCTGGCATCTTTATTAAATATCAGATGTCCATAAGTATGTGGATTTATATCAGGGTCTTCTATTTGATTCAATTGATCCACCATTCTGTCTCTATGCCAGTACCATGCAGGTTTTAGTATTGTTGCTCTGTAATACAGCTTGAGATCAGGGATAGATATACCTCCTGAAGATCTTTTAATGTAGAAAATTGTTTTATCAATTCTATGTTTCTTGTTTTTCCATATGAAGGTGAGAATTATTCTCCCAAGGTCTGTAAAAAATTGTTTTGGTAATTTGATGGGAATTGCATTGAATCTCTAGATTGCTTTACATAAGATGGTCATTTTTACTATATTAATTATGCCAAGCCATGAGCATGGGAGATCTTTCCATCTTCTGATATCTTCTTCTATTCTTTCTTCAGAGATTGGAAATCATTTCAATACAAGTCTTTGACTTGCTTAGTTAGGTTCTCACCAGGGTACAATTGTAAAAGAAATTTAATTAAATTTAAACCACACATAGACCCCCACACATTAATACTGGGAGACTTCAACCCCCATTCTCAACAAAGGATCAATCAACCAAACAGAAATTAAACAAAGAAACAATAACTCTGACAGAGGTCATGAATCAAACAGACCTCATGGACATCTATAGAACATTTCACCCAAACACTAAAAAAATTCTCTTCTTCTCAGCACCTCATGGAACCTTCTCCAAAATAGACCATATAGTTGGTCACAAAACAAAACTCAACAGATACAAGAAGATTGAAATAATCCCTGGTATTCTATCTGATCACCATGGACTAAAGCTTGAACTCAATGGCAGAAATTGCAAAAGGCCTACATATACATTGAAACTGAACAACTTGCTACAAAATGAAAGCTGGGTCAGAGAAGAAATAAAGAAATTAAAGACTTCCTAGAATTCAATGAAAATGAAGGCAAAACATACCCAAGCTTATGGGACACAATGAAAGAAGTGCTGAGAGGAAAGTTCACAGCACTAAGTGTCTTCAAGAAGAAATTCGAAACATGTCATGCAAGCAACATAATGGCTCACTTAAAAGCCCTAGAAGAAGCCCTACAGACTATCAAAGCAGATGCTGAGCCTGATGGCCAACTGTTGGGCAGAGTGAGTGGAATGTTATGTAAGAACTGGGAAATAGTAAGAGCTGGAGAGGACAGGGTCTCCACAAGGAAAGCAACAAGAAAATTTGAACACAGGGAACTTCCCAGAGACTCATACTCCAACCAAGGACTAGTCATAGAGATAACCCAGAACCCCTGCACAGATGTATCCCAGGGCAGTTCAGAATCCAATTGGGTTATATAGTAATGTGAAGAGGGACTGCCTGTGATATAATCTGATTGGCCTGCTCTTTGATCACCTCCCCCTGGGGGGGAGCAGCCTTACCAGGCCACAGTAGAGGACAATGTAGCCACTTTTGATGTGAACTGATAGAATAAGATCAGAAAGGAGAGGAGAACCTCCCTTATCAGTGGACTTGGGGAGTTGCATGCATGCAGAGGGAGGAGGGAGGATGAGATTGAGAGGGGAGGAGGGAGGGGCTTATGGGGGGATGTTTGATAAGTATGGATCTATTTGCATTTTCTGCATGTAGACATCCAGTTAGACCAAATAAAGTGTGATTGATGAAAAATTAAAAAAGAAAAAAAAGAAAAAAAAGCCCTAGAAAAAAAAGAAGCAGACACACCAAAAAGGAGTAGACAGCTGGAAATAATCAAACTCAGGGCTGAAATCAATCAATTAAAAACAAATAAAACAATTTAAAGAACCAATGAAAACAAGAGCTGGTTTCTTGAGAAAATCAACAAGATAGACAAAACTTTAGACAAACTAAATAAAAGGCAGGGAGACACTTTCCAAATCAACAAAATCAATAATGAAAAGCAGGATATAACCATAGACTGTCCCAATCCCTCATTCCACTGTGCCCCTTTCCAAGTCCACTGATAGGGGGGACCTCCTCCCCATTCATTTGATCCTGTTTTATCAGGTATCTCCAGGACTGGCTGCAAAGCCATCCTCTGTGGCCTAACAGGACTTCTCCTCCCTTCGGGGATGGGGAGACCAAAGAGCCAGTCATTGAGTTCCTGTTAGAAATAGTCCCTGTTCCCCTCACTTTGGGAAACCAATTGGTTACTGAGCTACCACAGGCTACATCTGAGTGGAGGTTCTAGGTTATATCCATACATGGTCCTTGGTTGAATGTCAGTCTCAGAAAAGACCCTGTGCCCAGATATATTTGGTCCTTGTGGAGCTCCTATCCTTTCCCCATCAGACTAACTCCCCTTCTTTCTTATGATTCCCTGTACTCTGCCAAAGGTTTGGTCATGAGTCTTTGCTTTGAAAACACTGCTAGTTAGAGTCTTTCAGATGCGCTCAGTAGAGTCCTGTCATACATTCAATGCACATCCCATCTGTCTTTCTAAATGAGGATTGATCATCTTACCCCCTGTCCGCTCAATTGATTATCGTTTTTAGATGTATAGATTTCATTATGTTTATCATATCTTATAGGTCTATATAAGTGAGTATATCGCATGTTTGCCTTTCTCCTTCTGGGATATTTCACTCAGAATGATTTTTTCTAGATCCCACCATTTGCCTGCAAATTTCATGATTTCCTCCTTTTTGATTGCTGAGTAGTATTCCATTGTATAAAAATACCACAATTTCTGTACCCATTCCACCGTTGATGGACATCTGGGTTGTTTCCAGGTTCTGGCTATTACAAATAGAGCTGCTATAAACGTGGTTGAGCAAGTGTCCTTTTTGTGTACTTGAACAAACTTTGGGTATATACCTAGCAGTGGTATAGCTGGGTCTGTAGGAAGCACTATTCCTATTTGTCTTAGAAAGCGCCAGATAGCTTTCCAGAGTGGTTGTACCAGTTTACATTCCCACCAGCAGTGGAGGAGGGTTCCCCTTTCTCCACAACCTCTCCAGAATGTGTTATCGCTTGAGTTTTTCATTTTGGCCATTCTGATGGGTGTAAGGTGATATCTCAGGGTCGTTTTGATTTGCATTTCCCTGATGGCTAATGAGGATGAGCATTTCTTTAAGTGTTTTTCTGCCATTCCTTATTCCTCTGTCGAGAATTCTCTGTTTAGCTCTGTTTCCCATTTTTTAATTGGATTACTTGGATTGCTGCTTTTCAGCTTCTTTAGTTCTTTGTATATACTGGATATTAGTCCTCTGTCAGATAAAGGGTTAGTGAAGATTCTTTCCCAATCTGTAGGCAGTCGTTTTGTTTTGATGACGGTATCCTTTGCTTTACAGAAACTTTTCAGTTTCATGAGGTCCCATTTATTGATTGTTGCTCTTAGAGTCTGTGCTGTTGGTGTTCTGTTCAGGAAGTTGTCTTCTGTGCCAATGAGTTCTAGGCTGTTCCCCACTTTTTTTTCCAATTGATTTAGGGTATCTGGTTTTATGTTGAGGTCCTTGATCCACTTTGACTTTAGTTTTGTGCAGGGTGATAAATATGGATCTATTTTCATTTTTCTGCATGTAGACATCCAGTTGGTCCAGCACCATTTGTTGAAGATGCTGTCTTTTTTCCATTGAATGGAATTGGCTTCTTTGTTGAATATCGAGTATTCATAGGTGTGTGGATTTATATCTGGGTCTTCTATGCGGTTCCATTGATCCTCCTTTCTGTTTCTATGCCCATACCATGCAGTTTTTATTACTGTTGCTCTGTAGTACAGCTTGAGATCAGGAATGGAGATACCTCCAGATGATCTGTTGTCGTACAGGATCGTTTTGGAGATTCTGGGTTTTTTGTTTCTCCATATGAGGCTGAGAATCTTTTTTTCGAGGTCTGTAAAGAATTGAGTTGGTATTTTGATGGGAATTGCATTGAATTTGTAGATTGCTTTTGGCAGTATGGCCATTTTCACAATGTTAATCCTACCAATCCATGAGCACGGGAGATCTTTCCATCTTCTGATATCTTCTTTGATTTCTTTCTTCAGAGACTTCAAGTTTTTCTCAAACAGGTCTTTCCTTTGCTTGGTTAGAGTCACACCAAGGTACTTTATGTTATTAGTGGCTATTGTGAAGGGTGTTGTTTCCCTAATTTCTTTCTCAGCCTTTTTGTCTTTGTTTTATACGAGGGCTTGATTTTGTATCCTGCCACTTTGCTGAAGGTGTTTATCAGCTGTTGGGATACAGAGTTAATAAAATGTAACTGATAAAAAAATAAAAAGAAAAAAAGAAAAAAAAGCCATAGACTGAAGAAATCCAAACAATAATTAGGACTTACTTTAAAAACCTATCTGCCACAAAATTGGAAAATCTAAATGAATTGGACAAATTTCTTGACCATTTCTACATTCCAAAGCAGCATCAAGACCAGGTAAATCAATTAAATACTCCTATATCCCCTAAGGAAAATAGAAGCTCTCATCAAAAGCTTACCATGTAAAAAAAGCCCAGGACCAGTTAGTTTCAGCACAGAATTCTACCAGACTTTCAAAGAAAAGCTAACTCTTCAAATTATTCCACAAAATAGAAATGGAAGAAACAAGACCAAACTCATTCTATGAAGCCACAGTCTCCTTGGTAACTAAAACTCACAAATACCCAACAATGAAAGAGAATTTCTGGCCAATCTCCCCTATGAATATTGATGAAAAATACTCAACAAAATATTTGCAAACCGAATCCAAGAATACATCAAAGCTATCATCCACTCTTGTAAAGTAGGGTTAATTCCATGCATGCAGGGGTGGTTCAATATACAGAAATCCATCGATGTGATCCACCACATAAGCAAACTTAAGGAGAAAAACCACATGATCATCTCCTTAGATGCTGAAAAGGCCTTTGACAAAAATCCTATATCCATTCATGTTTAAAGTCTTGGAGCGATCAGGGATACAAGGTACATTCCTGAACATAGTAAAGGCAATATACAGCAAGCCTATAGCCAATATCAAACTCAACGGAGATAAATTTAAATCAATTCCACCAAAATCAGGGACAAGGCAAGGCTGCCTACTCTCTTTGTATTTCTTCAACATTGTTCTTGAAGTCCTTGCTAGAGCATTAAGACAATTCAAGTGGATACAAATTGAAAAAGAAGAAGTCAAAGTATCACTATTTGCAGATGATATTACAGTATATCTGAGTGACCCTCAAAATTCTATCAGGGAACTCCTACAGCTGATAAAAACATTCAGCAAAGTGGCTGCATAAAAGATTAACTAAAAAATATCCGTAGCCCTCCTGTATACAAAAGACAAAAGGGCCTAGAAAGAAATTAGGGAAACAACACCCTTCACAATAGCCACAAATGACGTAGGGTACCTTGGTGTAACCCTAACCAAGCCAGTCAAAGACTTCCATAATATCATTCTTAAGTTGGAAAACCATTGTGAAATCATAATTCCATAGGGATGTCATACCATTGTGAAACCATAATAGCATTGTGTGGTCATATCATTGTGATGTAATTATAGCATTGTGATATCATAGTACCATTGTGATGTGACAAGAGCATTGAGATGTCCTATTATTGTGAAGTCACCAAACTATTGTCATATCATAACATTATGATGTCATAATAGCATGAATTGTCATTAGAGTATTTTGATGTTATAATACTATTGTGACATTTTAATACTCTTTTGATGTCAAAGCAGCATTGTGATGTCATAATACCATTTTGATATGATAATACTCATGTGATGTCAGTATAGCATTGTGACATTATATTATTATTGTGATGTTATAATTCCATTGTGATATAATACCATATGATGTCCTAAGAGCAGATGTCCTAATAGCATTGTGAAGTCATAATAGCTCTGAGATGTCCTGACACAATTGAGATGTCAAAGCACCATTGAGATGTCCTAAAGAAATTGTGATATCATAATACAATTGTGATATTATAATATATTTGAGATGTCATATAATTTTTATGATGTCATATCATTGTGTTGTCATTACACCTTTAATATATTATACACATTTACTCCTGTTTATCTCCATGACAATGTCAGGTGGGAAATGAAAGTTTAATGTTTTTTTAATTGTACATTTTCCTAAGTAGGGAAGCTTCAAAGTGATGTTAGATTAAAGGGAATGTACCAAATGACAAGGGGGTCTCCTACTGTGGTTTTGGATCTGAAATATCCTTGGTTGTGACTTTGAACTGAGCAGCTACTCATGGTCTCACTAAATGCGATTTTACATTCTTATTGAAATAATAGCCTGTCAGGGTTTTGGGTTCCCTGGGATATTGAGTCTTTAAGGGCAGGAAAAGAGAAGCAAACCAGAACATACCTGGGAATTGTTAGATGAAACAGAAAAGATCGGAGTGTATAAAAGGAGAACTAAGGGGCAATAAACTATTTGACAGCTGGTGATGTTTCACACTATTGTTGACAACCGTTTATGAGTATGGTTGCCTTGGCTGTCCTGGCTGTATTGGCAGCTCTGTCCTACTCAGTAGTCAGTGAGGAGGAGACCTCCTAATAAGTGAGTACATACCATATTTGTCTTTCTACATTCATTTATTTCACCCAGAATGATTTTTTCTGGTTCCATTTATTTTCCTGAAAATATCATGATGTCATTTTATTAGGTGAATAATAATCCATTATGTAAATATTCCACATTTTCTCCAAAGAAGATTGTCAATCCTGTTCTTTAATGCTTGGAAATTTCTCAGACTTTAATCATTGTATTGAATGACAAACTATCAGGATAACCATGTTCTTTTAGCTTATATGTCTCTCCAAATTCTTCCATTTCCTGGTGATTTAAATATCAACATCCCTTTGAAGCTCATCTATTTACATGTGGAATCCCCAGTGAGGAAATGTCTGGGAAATGTTAAAAGGTATGAAGTTGTAGATAATATAATTCCTATTCAAGTTATATTATAGGGGGGTGTGCTTTGAGGTTGATATGCCAACGAAAGTGACCAGATAGAATGGAGTCTTTGTCTCTAGGTCTAGATCACTTTATATCTTTGTTTCTGTTGGTCTTGGTCTCTCTGTTTCTGAATCTGTTTCTCTAGTTATTTCTTTCTCTGTTTCTCTCAGTCTCCCTCTCTGCCTGCTGCTTGTGGTTCAGTATGAAAAGCTCTCATTTTTGCTGAAGGACTACAACAAGATAACTGCTTGATGATGTGAAGTCTTGGATGGTCTCTGTAAAAAATATAAGCAAGGTCCAAGTTTTACATTTTTTTTCAAATATCTGTGTTGGTAAGGGAGCATTTTCATAGTAAATAATTCACTGGCTGATGCCTTATCTGTGTATTTAACAAATAATGGAATCAGTGATAATGTGAATGTAACATGTCAAGGGATGTGACTTTATTAATTAACACTTGAAAGAAATATGTGACACTTTTCCTGAACTAAGAGTTTGGACACAGGAATTGTCATCTCTTGGTTGTGTGCTTTCAGCTTCTCAGATTGATTCATGTAGGGCTGCTCAGCCTTTTCTCAAGCAGCAGGCTGTCCACTTAGATTTTAATAACTTCCTTGTGAAACTCTCACAGGCTTTCAACTGTTTTGTGACATCATTCTCCCTCTCAGCCAATCAACAACTGAGAGAATCTTGAGGTTTCCATGGAGTTGAGTAGGCAAACTTTCCTCAGTGTCCAGCATCTCTAATACTGTGCATACCTCACATTGTCTTATGAAACACAGCAAGCCTTTATCTCATCCCTTTATGCAAATCCCACAACTTTACTCCTGTTTACCTCTGACAACCTCAAGTAGGAAATGAAACTTTAATGTTTATTTATTGGACATCTTCTCAAGTAGGGAAGCCTCAAAGTGATGAGGGACTAATGGGAATGTACCGAATGACAACGTGGTCTTCAAGTGTCCTCTTGGATCTGAAATTTCCTAGGTTGTGACTTAGAACTGAGCAGTTACTTGCATATATACTAAATGGACTTTCACATTCTTATTGATATAGTAGGCTGGCAGGGTTTCAGCTTCCCTGGGGTATTGAGTCTTTAAGAGCATGGAAAAGAGAAGGAAAACAGATAATTCCTGAGACTGGTTTTGCTAAAACAGAAAAAGATCATTGAGTGTAAAAGGAGAAATGATGGGCAATAAACTATTTGACAGCTGGTGCCGTTCCACAAGTGTTGACAAACTCTATGAGCAGGGTTGCTTTGGCTGTCCTGGCTGGTTCACCATCTGTGTCCTATGCAAAGGTAGGTGAGCAAGCCTCCTGGTACTGCTGTTTACCATTAAAAATGTTCCTTCAGCACGAATAAGTGGTTCTATTTATATGCCTAGCACAGAGAACAGCTGTTTTTTTTTCTGTCATCCTCCAGAAAAATAGTCTAAAATAGTATTAGTGCCAGGACTCCTTGTTGTGAGGCGCCACCTGAGCTCATGGTGTATCCGATAGCTGGGTAACCACTAGTTCATGGCTAGGATTCTCTGCTACATAATGAATTCCTGGAAAGCATGTCTTACAAAGAAAAACTCTGCCCTCCATTAGCGGACCCTTTACATGTTAAAAGTCCATGTAAATGTTGTCAACATATTTTTATTGATTATGTGGGAATTTTATATTACATATATTCCTTCCCATGTGATACAGTATTTTTTCTATAAAATACATCAATTGAATTATGTGTTTTTCATATACTCATTGCAACATAATCAGATTCTCAGTGCCAAGACCCTTAAAGAAAACTAAATTTATCCTTGCTGTATGCTGGTACCACCCCAAAAAGATGTCATCAGTCCTGAAGAGCTCTATACATCATCACCTTGATCACAGTTTCCCTTATGTCCACTCTGATTTTTTCACTTTGTGTCCTTTCTGCTGCCCCCCTTTCTTCTTCCAGTCCCACCTCCCCTCATTCCTCTTCCTCTATGCCCCTTGTCTAGTTCCCAGATAGGGAAGCCCCTCCTCTCCCTTAAATCTGAACTTTGCTTATTAGTTCTCATCAAGGCTGGCTGCATCCACCTTCCTAGGTGGCCTGATTCTCAGGGCATTGGTTTTCCTGTGTCCTCAATTACCTGTACTTATGACACTCTTCCTGCTGCCTCTCCTACAGGCTTCCAAGAGCTCTGAGTAGAAGGAGAATTTTATAGGGAAATAAAAATTAGAGCTGGGTGTTTTAACATCTCTCTGCATAATATCGGACTGTGGGTCTCTGTATGCAATCCCATTTGATGCAGAAGGAAGCATCTCTGTTGATACAAGAACATGGCACTGATCTATCAGTTGAGGGCAGAGAGCAACATATTTTAATAACAACAGTTAGGGTTGTTGGAAATTTCCCAAGGGTGCCTTTGCCCCAAAATTCAACTAATGGCCACCTATTAGTTGTAGAATGGGTTGGTCACAATATATATCCTAGTGGAACTTTATCTGCCACTATTCGGCAACATCCTAATAAGTGAATACATACTGTATTTGTCTTTCTGCAATTTAGCTATTTCCCTCAGGATGACTTTTTCTGGTTCCATCCATTTGCCTGAAAATATGTTGTCATTTTCTAAGCTGAATAATACTCTGTTAGGAAGTATTTCACATTTTCCCCAAAGGAGATTTTCAGTCCTGTTCTTTAGTCCTTGGAAGTTGCTGGAACTTTGTTCACTGTATTGAATGACAAACTATCAGAATAACTATGTTCTTTTAGCCTAGAGGTCCCTCCATCTTCTTCCACTTCCTAGTGATTTGAAATGCAATGTCTCCTTGAACCTCTTCTATTTACATGTTTAGTACCAGTGAGGCAATGTCTTGTATGTTTGGAGGTATGGTCTTGTTAAATAATATAATTCCTTTTGTTTTCCAAAATTTTACTTGCTCTTTTGTCTTTTGAATACAGGAGATGTACCTATTTTTTTTTAGTTAATTTTTTTTTCCAGCCACTTTGCTAAAGTTGTTTATTAGGTGTAGGAGTTCCCATGTAGAATTTTCGGGGTCACACATGTATACTATCATATCATCTGCAAACAGTGATTCTTTGACATTTTCCTTTCTGATTTATATCCTATTGATCCCTATAAATTGCTCTAGCAGGGATTTCCAGAACTATGTTGAAGAGATATGGAGAAAGTGGACAGCCTTTCTTTGTCCTTGATTTAAATGGGATTGCTTTAAGTTTCTCTCTGTTTAGTTTAATATTGGCTATAGGCTTGCTATATCTTGCCTTTACTATATTTAGATATGTACCTTGTATCCCTGATCTCTCCAATACTTTAAACATGACTAAATTTTGGATTTTCTCAAATGATTTTTCAGCATCTAAGGAGATTATCATGTTTTTTTTTTTCTTTTAGTTTGTTAATATGTTGGGTCACATTGATGGAAATGCACATATTGAACCTGTGAAGAAGCCTCCTTGCTCGTAGTGAATGATATCTTTGATGTGCTCTTGTATTCATTCAAAGACATTAAGCACCTTGGAGTAACCCTAACCAAGCAAGTAAAAGACTTGTCTGGAAAAAAAATTTCAACTCTAAAGAAAGAATTAAAAGAAGAAGGAAAGATCAGAAATATCAGAAGAAGGAAAGATCACCCATGCTAATGGCTTTCAGGCTTAGCAGTGTAAAAATGGCCATTGTACCTAAAGCAATCTACAAATTCAATGCAATTCCCATCAAATTACCAACACAATTCTTTATAGAACTTGAAAGAAAAATTCTCACCTTCATATGGATGAATTAGAATGCAGAATTGCTAAAACAATCCTCTATTATAAAAGATCTTCTGGAAGTATCTCCATCCTTGTTGTACTATAGAACAACAATAATAACAACTGCATGGTACTGGCATAGAAACAGAATGGTTGAACAGTAGAACTGAATAGAAGACCCAGAAATAAACCCACAAACTTGTGGACACCTAATCTTTGGCAAAAATACCAAAACTATATAACAGAAAAAAGTTAGCATCATCAACATATGGTGTTGGTCTAACTGGAGGTCTACATGTAGAAAAATGAAAATAGATCCACACTTATCAGCCTGCAGAAAACTAAAATCCAAGCAGAAGAAAAAAACCCAAAATAAACCCAGAAACTTTAAATCAGTTAGAAGAAAAGCTGGAGAAGAGCCTTGAACTCATTGGCATAGGAGACAACTTCCTGAACAGAACAGCAACATTACAGGCTCTAAGAGCAACAATCAATAAATGGGACCTTATGAAACTGAAAAGCTTCTGTAAAGCAAAGGACACTGTTATCAAAAAAGTGCAAATGCCTACAGATTGGGAAAGACTCTTCACCAAGTCTTTATGTGACAGAGGACTAATGTCCAGTATATACAGAACTAGACAAGTTGATAAGCATCAAAACAAGTAATCCAATAAAAAAAAATGGGGAACAGAGCTAAACAAAGAATTATCAATAGAGGAATATTGAATGGCAGAGAATCACTTAAAGAAATGCTCAGTGACATTAGCCATCAGGGAAATGCAACTCAGAAACGACCCTGTGATTTAATTTTTACACCTATAAGAATGGCCAAGATCAAAAATTCAAGGGATAACACATGCTGGAGAGATTGTCGAGAAAGGGGAACACTCCTCCACTGCTGGTGGGAATGTAAACTTATACAACCACTCTGGAAATTAATATGGCACTTTCTCAGGCAAGTAGGAATAAGGCTTCCTCAAGATCCAACAATTGTACTCCTAGGAATATATCCAAAAGTGGCTTAAGGACACAATAAAGACATTTTTCTCAACCATGTTTGTAGCAGCTTTATTTGTAATAGCATGAATCTGGAAACAACCAGATGACACCCAACTGAAGAATGGATAGAGAAATTATGGTACATCTTCACAAAGGAATATTACTCAGTAATAAAAAAAAATGGAAATCATGAGATTTGCAGGTAAATGGTGGGAACTGAAAAGATCATCCTGTGGGAGCTGTCCCAGAGGCATAAAGACACACACTGTATTATACACTCACTCATATAGACATATGGTATAGGATACACCTACTAAAATCTATACACCTAAAGAAACTAATCAAGAGGGAGGACTCTGACTAAAATGTTCAATCCCCACCCTGAAAGGTAAAGAGGATGGAAACCAGAAGAAGCAGAAAACAGGGACCAAGTTAGGAGCCTGCCAGAGAGGACCTATTAAAGTATCTGCCCTGCAGAGTATCAAAGCTGATGCTGAGACTTAAAGCCAACTGTTGGACAGAGTACATGGAATAATGAAAGAAGTGTGAAATAGTAATATTTGGAGAGGACAGGAGCTCCAAAAGGAGAGAAACAGAACCAAAAAATCTGAGCACAGGGGTTTTTCCTGAGACTAATACTCCAGCCCTGTAATACGCATGGAGGTAACCTAGAAATCCTGCACAGATGTAGCCCATGGCACTCCTTTGTCCAAGTGGGCATAGTAATGGAAACAGGGACTGCCTCTGACATGAACAGACTGATTGGTCTGTTCATTGAATATCTCACCCTAATGTGGGAGCAGCCTTACCAGGCCACAGAAGAAGACAATGCAGCCACTCCTGATGAGATCTGATAGACTAGCATCAGAAGGAAGGAGTAGATCTCTCCTATCAGTTTTCTTTGGGAGCAGCATGGTGAAGAGTTGGGTGAAGGTGGATTTGAGAGGGGTGAAGGTGTTATTGTGGGATACAAAGTGAACAAATTGTAATTAATAAAAAGTTAAAATAAATATTAAAAATTATAATTTCTTTTGGAGTTATATTATAGAAGACTGTTCTTTGAGGTTGATAATCCAAGGAAATGGAAGAGACAGAATTGAGTCTCTGTCTCTAATTTTTGTCAATTTATATCTTTGTTTCTGTTGGTCTCAGTATAACTCTTTCTGAATCTCTCTCTCTTTCTCTCTCTGTCTCTCTCAGTCTCCATCTCTATTCCTGCCACTTGTAGTTCAGTATGAAAAGCTCTCAGTTCTACTGAAGGGGTACAATAAGATCACTTCTTGTTGACATGACATCTTGGATGGTCCCTGTAAAAATATAAGCAAGGTACCAAGTAAATGCTTTTTGTTCAAAGAGTTGCCTTGGTCAGAGAGCGTTTTCCCAGTAAGTAATTCACTGACTGAGGACATATCTGTGCATTTAACAAATAATAATGGACTCAGTGATAATGTGACTGTAACAGGTCAAGGACCCGTGACTTTATTAAGTTACTTGAAAGAAATATGTGACACTTTTACTGAACTAAGAGTCTTGAAACAAGAACTGTCATATCTGGGTTCTGTGCTTTCAGCTGCCCAGATTGTGGCATGCAGGACTGTTCAGCCTTTCTAAAAAGCAGGCTATCCACTTGGCCCTTTTATTAAGTGGCTCCTAACAGGATGGCAGGGTCTAGTGTTCCCTGGAGTACTGACTCTTGAAGAGAAGGAAAAAGAGAAGAAAACCAGACAATTCCTTGGACTGGTTTGGCTGAAACAGAGAGGGTTAGGTGAGTGTAAAAGGTGAACTGAGAAGCAAGATATAATTTCACAGGAATAACATCACTAGTGTGGTGTTATTTCCCACTAGTTTTGCCAACCCTTTATGAGCAGGGTTGCCTTGGCTTACCTTGTTGGATAAGGAGCTGTGTCCTACTCAGTGGTCAGTGAGGAACCCTTTTGCTCCTGGGGTTTACAATAAAAATTGGGACTTTCTGACAGAGAAATGGGCCCGTGTTATATCATTAGGACATAAGAGCAGCTGTGTTTCCTGCTGTGGTCCTCCAGACAAAACTATAAATGTACTGTTAGTGCCAGGACTGGTTGTTCAGAAGTGCCACTTTATCTCATGTTGTCAGAGGTAGCTGGCTAATCACTAGTTCATGGCTAGGATTTTCTGCTGCATAATGAGTTCCTGGAAAGCATGACTCAAACTCAAAATATCCCTCCTTAGCTTAATCTCTTCTCCATTTCAAAAGTCATTGTAAAAGTTGTCAACATATTATTTGTATTGCTTATATAGGAATTTCATATGATATATATTACACTCCTTTTCCATTGCTCCCAGGTTCAAATTCCTACCCATGTTTCACACTTTTTTTTTTTTTACTTTAAAATACATCAGTTCTAGTATGTGTCCTTCATACACTCACTGGAACATGATCAGAGTCTCAGGGCCAAGTCCTTTATTGAAGACTGAGTTCATCCTTGCCAAACCCTCAAACTACTCCCAAGAAGAAGCCATCAGTCCTGAAGAGCTCTATACTTCATCAACTTGATCACAGTTTTCCTTATGTATTTATTTATTATGATTTGTTTACATTGTATCCCCTCTGCTACCCCCTCACTCAATTCCAACCAGACCCAGTAAGCGTCATTGCTCTTCACATTTATAATTTCTTTTTTTAATTTATTTATTTAAAAAATTATTAATTACACTTTATTCATGTTGTATGCACCCATAATCCCTTCCCTTTTTCCCTCCTGATTCCACCATTTCTCCCCCTTCTTTATGCATACCCCTCCCAGAGTCCACTGATAGGGGAGGTCCTTCTTACTTTCCTTCCAATCTTATTCTATCAGATCTCAGCAGGAGTGGCTGCATTTTCACTTTCTGTGGTTTGGTAAGGATGTTCCCCCTACAGGATGAGGTAATCAAAGATTAGGCTAAACAGATTATGTCAGAGGCAGACCCTCTTCCCATTATTGTGGAATCTCCTTGGACACTGAACTGCCATGGGCTTCATCTGTGCAGGGGTTATAGGTTATCTCCATGAATAGTCCTAGGTTGGATTATGAGTCTCTGGGAAGTTAACTGTGTTCAAATTTTCTGGTTCTGTTACTTTCCTTGTAGAGTTCCTGTCCTCTCCAGATCTTACTATTTCCTACTTCTTACAAAGGATTCACTGTACCTGCCCAACAGTTGGCCTTAAGTCACAGCATCTGCTTTGATAGTCTACAGGGCATAGCCTTTCATAGGCCCTTTGTGGCAGGCTCCTAACATGATCCCTGTTTTCTCCTCTTTCTGATGCCCATCTTCTTTGCCTATTGAGATGAGGATTGAGCATTTTATTCAGCATCCTCTGTCTAGATAAGTTTCTCTAGATGTACAGATTTTAGTAGATGTATCCTATATGACATGTCTATATGAGTGAGTATATACCGTTTGTGTCTTTTTGCTTCTGGGACAGCTCACTGAAGATGATCCTTTCCAGGTCCCACCATATACTTGCAAATTTCATGATTTTCTTATTTTTCATTGCTAAGTAATATTCAATTGTGTAGATGTACCACAATTTCTGCATCCATTCTTCAGTTGAGGGGCATCTGTGTTGTTTCCAGCTTCTGGCTATTACAAATAAACCTGCTACAAACATGGATGAGAAAACTTCCTTGTTGGTTAATTGAGCCTCTTTTGGATATATGCCTAGGAGTGGTATGGCTGGATCCTGAGGAAGCATTATTCCTGAATGTCTGAGAAAGCACCAGATTGATTACCAGAGTGGTTGTAAAGCTTATATTCCCACCAGCAGTGGAGGAGGGTTCTCTTTTCTCCCAAGCTTCTCCAGCATGTGTTGTCACTTGAGTTTTTCATCTAAGCCATTCTGATGGATGAAAGGTGAAATCTCAGGGTTGTTTTTATTTGCATTTCCCTAATGACTAATGATGTTGAGCATTTCTTTAAGTGTTTCTCTGCCATTCAATATTCCTTTATTGAGAATTCTCTGTTTAGCTCTGTTCCCTATTTTTTAATTGGTTTACTTGGTTTGTTGCTTTTCACCTTCTTTAATTCTTTATATATAATGGATATTATTCCTCTGTCAAATAAAGGGTTGCTGGAGATTGTTTCCCAATCTGTAGGCACCCATTTTGTTTAATGATCGTGTCCTTTGCTTTACAGAATTTTTTCTGTTTCATGAGGCCCCATTTATTGAGTGTTGCTCTTAGAGCCTGTGTTGTTGGTATTTTGTTCAGGTAGTTGTCTCTTCTATCAATGAGTTTTAGGGTCTTCCCCAATTTTTCTTCTAACAGACTTAATGTTTTGTGTTTAATATTGAGGTCTTTGATCCATTTGGACCTTAGTTTTGTGCACGGTGATAATTATGGATCTATGTTCATTTCTATACATGTAGACATCCTGGTAGACCAGCTCCATTTGTTGAAGATACTGTCTTTTTCCATTGTTTGGTTTTGGCATCTTTGTCAAAGATCAGGTGTCATTAATTTTGTGGGCTTATTTCTGGGTCTTCTGTTTGGTTACATTGGTCTACCATTCTGTTTCTATGCCAATACCATGCAGTTTTATTATTGTTGCTCTATATAACAGCTTAAGATCAGTGATGGAGATATGTCCAGAAGATATTTTATTGCAGAGGATTGCTTTAACTATTCTGAGTTTTTTGTTATTCCATATGAAGTTGAGAATTTTTCTTTCCAGGTCTTAAGGAATTGTGGTGGTATTTTGATGGGAATTGCATTGAGTTTGTAGATTGCTTTTAGGTAGATGGCCATTTTTACATTGCTAAGCCTGTCAAGCCATGAGCACGGAAGATCTTTCCATCTTCTGATATCTTCTAATTTTTCTTCAGACACTTGAAAATTTTTATGTACAAGTCTTTGACTTGCTTAGTTAGGGTTACAATATGGTACTTTATGTCATTTGTGGCTATTGTGAAGGGTGTTGTTTCCCTATTTTTTTTCTCAGCCCATTTTTCTTTTGTATACAGAAGGGCTACTGAATTTTTTCATTAATTTTGTATATGGCCACTTTGCTGAAGGTGTTTGTCAGCTGTAGGAGTTCCTTGGTAGAACTTTTGGGGTCACTCATATATACTATCATATCATCTGCAAATAGTGAAAATTTGACTTCATTCTTTCCAAGTTGTATCCCCCTGATATCCTTCAACTGTCTTATTGCTATAGAAAGGACTTCTGGAAATATGTTGAAGAGATATGGAGAGAATGGTTATCCATGCCTTCTGCCTGGTTTCAATGGGATTTCTTTAAGTTTCTCTCTGTTAAGTTTGATGTTGGCTATAGGCTCACTGTAAATTGCCTGTACTATAGTTAGATATGTGCTTTTTATCGCTGATCTCTCCACAACTTTAAACAGGAATGGATGTTTGATTTTGTCAAATGCTTTTTTGATATCTAAGGAGATTATCATGTGATTTTTTTTCTTTCAGTTTGCTTATATGGTGAATAACATTGATGGATTTTCATATATTGAACCACCCCTTCGTACCTGCGATGAAGCTTACTTGGTCATAGTGAATGATATCTTTGATATGTTTTTATATTTGATTTGCAAGTATTTTGTTAAGTATCAATGTTCTTAAGGGAGATTGTCCTGAAATCATATTTATTTGTTACGTTGTGAGTTTGCTAGTGTTCCTTCTGTTTCTATTTTGTGGAATAGTTTGAAGAGAATTGGAGTTAGTTCTTCTTTGAAGGTCTGGTAGAATTCTGTGCTGAAACCATCTGGTCCTGTTTTTTTTTTTTCCATGGGAGATTTTGATGACCACTTCTATTTCCTGGGGGGATATAGGACTATTTCATTAATTTATCTGATCTTGATTCAGTTTTGTTATTTGGAATCGATCAAGAAAATTGTCCATTTAGATTTTCATTTAGATTGTTCATTTAGATTTTCAAATTTTGTGGCCTATACACTTTTGAAGTAAATCCTATTGACTGTTTGGATTCCCCACTCTGCAGTTATGTCTCCCTTTTCATTTCTGAGTTTGTTGATTTGGATGGTGTCTCTCTGCCTTTTAGTTAGATTGGCTAATGGTTTGTCTATCTTTTTTATTTTCTCAAAGAACCAGCTCTTAGTCTCATTGATTCTTTGAATTTTTTATTTCTTTCTAATTGATTGATTTCAGCTCTGAGTTTGATTATATCCAGCTGTCTACTTCTTTTTGGTGTGTCTGCTTCTTCTTTTTCTAGTATTATTAGGTGAGCCATTAAGTTGCTTGAATGAGCTGTCTCAAATTTCTTCTTCAATGTACTTAGTTCTAGGTACTTTCCTCTTAACACTGCTTTCATTCTGTCCCACAAGTTTGGGTATGTTGTGCCTTCATTTTCATTGAAATCTAGGAAGACATTAAATTCTTTCTTTATTTCTTTTCTGACCCAGCTGTTATTTTGTAGCAAGTTGTTCAGTTTCCATGTGTGTGTAGGCTTTTTGCTTTTTCTGTTTTTGTTGAGGTCAAGCTTTATTCCATTTTGATCAGTTTGGACACATGGGATATTTCAAACTTCTTTTCTGTTGAGGATCACATTGTGAAAAACTATATGGTCTGTTTTGGAGAAGGTTCATTGAGGTGCAGAGAAGAATGTAAATTCTTTTGTGTTTGGGTGTAAGGTTCTGTAAATGTCTGTCAGATCCATTTGATTCATGACCTCTGTTAGAGACATTGTTTCTTTGTTTAATTTCTGTTTTGCTGACCTGGCCTTTGTTGAGAGTGGGGTGTTGAAGTCTCCCATTATTAATGTGTGGAGATCTATGTTTGGTTTAAGTTTTACCCATGTTTCTTTTACAAATGTGGATGCCCTTGTATTTGGTTCATAGATGTTAAGGATTGTGACGTCTTCCTGGTGGAATGTTCCCTTGATGAGTATGAAGTGTCCTAACCCATTTCTTCTGACTAATTTTGGTTGAAAGTCTAATTTATTAGACATTATTAGACATCCTGCTTTCTTCTTGGATCCATTTGCTAGGAAAGCCGTCTTCCAACTCTTTATCCTCAGGTAATATCTATCTCTATGACTTAGGTGTGCTTCTTCTATGCAAGAGATTGCAGTTAGTCTGTGTATTTTTATTGGAAAATTGATTCCATTGATGTTGAGAGAGATTAATGACCAGTCGCCATTAGATCCTTTGTGTTTGATTTTGGCTGTGGCAGTAAGTTTGTGTGCTTGGTTGCTTTTTGTTTTACTGTAGTGAGGTTAATTATTTCATGTATTTTCTTGAAAGTAGCTAGTTTTCTTGGGTTGTAGTTTCCCTTCTGGTGTCTTCTGTAACACTGGACTTGTGTATAGGTATTTTTGAAATTTTTTTTTGTCATTGAATCTCTTGTTTTCTCCATCTATGAGGACTGAGAGTTTTGCTTGGTATAGTACCCTGGGCTGATATCTGTGTTCTCTTAGGGTCTGCATGATATCCATCCGGGCCCTTCTTGCTTTCATAGTCTCTGTTGAAAAGTCAGGTGTGATTCTAATGGGTTTGCCATTATATGTTACTTGGCCTTTTTTCCCTTGCAGCTTTTTGTATTTTTTCTTAGTTTTGGTTACTTACTATTTTGATTTTTATGTTGTAGGAGGTTTTCTTTTCTGGTCTAATTTATTGGATGTTCTGTAGGCCTCTTGTATTCTTATTGGCCTCTCCTTTAAGTTGGGGAAATGTTCTTCAATGATTTTGTTGAAAATATTATCTGGTCCTTGTAGCAGGGAATCTTCTTTTTCCTCTACAGGTATTATTCTTAGGTTTTGTCTTTTTATGTTGTCTTGAATTTCTTGTATGTTTTGACAGATACATTGTTTTCTTACATTGTATCTTCCATACCTTGGATTCTTTCTTCCATCTCTTGTAGTCTATTGGTTATACTTTCCTCTGTATTTCCTGTTTTCTTCCTTAAGTTTTTCCCTCCACAATATCCTCCACTTGTGTTTTCTTTAATTTTTCCAATTCTATTTTCAGGTCTTGAGCCATTTTGTTGATTTCCTTCACCTGTCTGACTGTATTTACCTGTTTTTCCTTCTATTCCTTCAGTTGTTTGTTTGAACAATCCTCTGTTTCTTTTATTTCTTTTAGTGATTTAAGTATTTCCTCTCTCAAGGCCACAAACTGTTTGGCTGCAACTTCCTGTATTTTTTCATGAATGGCCATAATCTGTTTGTTTTTATCTGTCTCTGTTTCTTTACAAATGACCATAATATGTTTGAGTTTATCTTCCTCTAGGTCTTTAAACCTTTTATTTTTTTTCTCTTTTACCTTTTCATGAGCATAGATATTAGGTCATCTTCTTGGATTTCAATTATGCTGGGTTGTGGAGGGCTACTTGCCCCTGGATAACTGGGTTCTGGAGATGCCATCTTGCTTTGTCTTTTGTTGGTTGAGCTTTTACCCTGGCCTCTACCCATTGGAATATCTTTGGTGTTTGAAGTTAGTTTCTGCTGGTTCCTCCAATCCTGTGTTGGAGAGAATCCCTTGGTGGGAAGATGGTTTATTCCTGAAAGAAGCCTTCTCAGCTTTTTGGGTATAGTCACTGTATGTCCAGTGTTTTTCATGACTTGCCACAGCTCACCTCAGTCATAGAGACCTGAGTGGTAACTCTGGTCCTTGTTAGTCAAGAGTGCTCTCCTCTTTCCCAGATAAGTCTTGGAGACAGCTCCCATGCTTCTGAGTTTCTTGCTGTAAATTTAGTAAGCTGCTGCTGAAACTTGTGGATCCTGTGGTTTGGTCAGTTTTGTTAGGGATAAATGGTTGCCCCTTGGAACAGTATCTGGGGTTGATATCAGGGTTCCTGGGCTTTTGTAGGTCTGATTTTGGGACTCTGTGCCCCAGTACCCAAGCAGTAATCTGTAGTGGGTCTGTAATGCCCTCTTGGTAACAGCAGGCTATCTGGTGCACAGCACATCAGTGGGTTGAGCCAGTTTGTGGGACTTTTTCCAGGGATATATGGCATGGTCAAATCCATCCCCTTTGCTTCATTCCTTGTGAGGATTTCTCCCAACAGTGACTCCAAGTCTCTGGTGTCCTGGAACACAAAGTTCTGTCTGTGAGGAATAGGTGGTACAGAGCAAGTCTCTTGCCCACCCTCTGGTCTAAGGGATTTTTTTCCAGGGATATAATGGATGACCTAATTCGGGTCCCCATTTCCTTTTTTTCCTGTGGGGTTTATTCCAGACAGGGACTTCCAGTATCTGTTGCACTGGGGCACACACCTCTGTTTGTGCCTGAGAGCTGGGTGTGCAACAATTCTCTCTGCTTGTGGGTTGAGTCCAGTTCAGTGATGGCAGCTTACCAGCCAATCTGTGAGACCTTTTCCAGGTAAAGACTGGGTGACTCTTGGCCAGTCCCACTGCCTTCCTTCCCTGTTTTGTTTTGTTTTGTTTTGTTTTCATAAAAACTGGGACTCCCAGTCTCTGGTGTCTTTGTATTCACTGTTCAGCCCAGGAAGGTGAGAAGGACACACAGGCATGTGGTTCTGGTCTGGTGATCTAGTGCCTGGGTGTCCCAGAATCTCTTTCCAGTTTTGGCTGGGTGACCTGAGAGTGGACCCGACTGATTCCCATGTCATGTTTCCTCTCACCAGAGAAACATGATAGCTGTTGTTTTAGGACTCAGAGTTCAGTCTCTTGGTCACTGTACTGAAAATGTCCTACTCCTCAGACGCAGTGTTCTCCTGGCTCCGACATCTTGTCCTTTCCACCTTTATAATTTCTAAAACTTCCCTGACAGTGGAGTACTATTTCCAGTTCTATCTGACCCTAGCTTATCAGCTCTCATCAAGGCTGGCTTTATCATCTTTTTCTGTGGCATGATTCTTAGGGCATTGTTCTCCTTGTGTCCTCAATTCCCTCTACTTATGACACTCTTCCTGCCTCCACTCCTGCATGTTTCCCAGAGCTCTGAGGGAGGGAGAATTTCATAAGGAAATACCATTTATAACTGAGTGTTTTAAGGTCTCTCTCTGTATAATATCAGATTCTGGGTCTCTATAAGCAATAACTTTTCATACAGAAAGAAGCATTTCCATGCATTAAAAAGCATGGCACTGATGTCTCAGTTGAAGGTAGAGAACAATTTATATTAATAACAACAGCCTGGGTTGCTTGAAAATTTCTGTGGGATGCCCTTGCATAATTCACTACTGCCCAATCCTTTTATTAAAAGACTGGTATGGTCTCTATTAGATCGCCTATTGGAACTTAATCCGCTACTATTAGGAGACATCTTAATAAGTGAACACATACCATATTTGTCTTTCTGAATTTTACTTACTTCACCCAGGATGATTTTTCCTGGTTTCTTCCATTTGCCTGAAGATATCATGATGTCATTTTTTAAGTTGAATAATACTCCGTTATGGAAATATTTCATGTTTTCCCCAAAGGAGATTGTCAGTCATGTCCTTTAGTCCTTGGAAGTTGCTAGAACTTTGATCATTTTATTGAACGAAAAACTATAAAGATAGCTATGTTTTTTTTGGTCTAGAAGTCCCTCCATCTTCTTCCACTTTCTGGTGATTTGAATTGCAATGTCCCCTTGAAGCCCATCTATTTACATGTTTAGTTGCCAGCGAGAAAATGCCTGAGAAGGGTGAGGAAATATGGCCTTGTTAGATAATATAATTCATATTGGAGTGATAGTATAGGGGGGTGTGCTTTGAGGTTGATATGCCAATGAAAGGGACCAGACACAATGGAGTCTGTGTCTCTAATTCTGTTACTTTCTAACTTGTTTTTTGTCAGTCTCAATATCTCTATTTCTGAATTGGTCACTCTAGCACTTACTCTCTCTGTGTCTCTCAGCCTACTGGTTCTGTTATATTACAATAGAATATTACTCAGCAATAAAAACCAGGAAATCATAAAATTTGCAGGTAAATGGTTGGAACGGGAAGTGAGCTATCCCAGAAGCAGAAAGTCAGACACGATATATACTCCCTCATAGTGACATATAATATAGAATTCACCTATTAAAATCTATACATGTAAATAAAATAATCAACAGGGAGGACTCTGGCTAAAATGCTCAATCCTCATCCCTAAAGGCAAAGAGGATGTTATCAGAAATAAGAGAAACTATGCTCCAAATTAGGAGACTGCCACAGAGTGCCTCTGAAAGGCTCTGCCCTGCAAACTATCAAAGCAGATGCTGAGACTTATGGCAAACTCTTTGGCAGAGTGCATGGAATCTAATGAATGATGCGGGAAATAGTAAGGTATGAAAAGGACAGGAGCTCCACAAGGTAAGCAACAGAAGCAAACAAACAAACAAAAAACAGAGCACAGGGCACAGGGGTCTTTCTTGGGACTCATACTCCAACCAAGTACCATGCATGGAACAACCTTACCAGGCCACAGAGGAAGAAATTACAGCCACTCCTGATGAAATCTGATAGAGTTTTAGGAAGAAGACGAAGACCTACCCTATCAGTGGAATTATGTAGGGGCAAAAGTGAACAAGCAGAAGAGATGTTGGGATTGGGAGGGTAGGAGTTTATGGGGTAAACAAAATGAATGAAATGTAATTAATAAAAATTAACATGAAAATATTAAAAAATACAATTCCTTTTGGTGCTATATTATAGGAGGGTGTGCTTGGAGTTTGATATTCCAATAAAAGTGACTAAAGAAAATGGAGTCTCTGTCTCTCCATGTCTGTCATTTTATATCTTTGTTTCTGGCAGTCTCTGTGTTAATATTTCTGAATCTGTTTCTTTGGCTCTTTCTCTTCTTGCTTTCTGTCACCCTCTGTCTTCCTGCTGCTTGTGGTTAAGTTTGAAAGGATCTCACTTCTGCTGGATGACTACAACTGCTTGCTGACATGATATACTAGATGGTATCTGTAAAACTGTAAGCAAGATCCCAATTAAACACTTTTTGTTCAAAGATTTGTCTTGCTAAGGGAGCATTTTACCATTAAGTAATTCAGTGACTGAGGACATATCTATGCATTTAACAAATAATAATGGAATCTGTGATAATGTGAAACTCACATGTCAAGGACTGTTGACTTTCTTAAAGACCACGTGAAGAAATATGTGACACATTTCCTGAACTGATAGTCTTGGATACAGGAACTGTCATCTCTGGGTTGTGTGCTTTCAAGAAGCCAAATTGAAACATGAAGTACGACTCAGACTTTCTCTCAAGCAAGTTCACTTGGCCCTTTTAATAACTGGCTCCTGAAACACTGTCTTTCACCTGTTTCATGACATCATTCTCTCTCTCAGCAAATCAGCACCTGAGGGAATCTTGAGGGTTCCATGGAGATGAGTAAACAAACCTTTCTCAGTGTTCAGTATCTCTGATCCTGTGACATTTTCTTGTGAATTCTAACAAACCTTTATCTCATCCCTTTATACAGACTCCACACCTTTACGACTGTTTACATGTGTGACAATTTCAGCCAGGAAATGAAACTTTAATGTTTATTTTACTGGACAGTGTCCTAAGTAGGCAAGCTTCAAAATGATGTGGGATTAAGAGGAATGTACCAAATGAAAAGTTGGTCTCCTACTGTGGTGTTGGATCTGAATTTTCTTAGGTTGTGACTTTGAACTGAGCAGTTACTCATGTACTCACTAATTTTACCTTCACATTCTTATTGATATAATAGGCTGGCAGGGTCTAGGGTTACCTAGGGTATTGAGTCTTTAAGAGCAGGGAAAAGAGAAGGAAACCATAAAGTTCCTGGGTTTGGTTTGGCTGAAAGAGAGAAATATCAGTGTATGTAAAAAAGAACTGAGATGCAATAAACCCTTTGACCGCTGCTGGTGATCCACACCAGTGTTGCCAAACCTATATGCGCAAGGTTGCCTTTGCTGACCTTGCCTGATTGGCAGATATGTACTACTCCATGGTCATTGTGGCACTCCACCGGTCCTGGGGTTTACAGTTAAAACTGGGCCTTCAGGACAGAGAAATGGGTCTGAGTAATTTGTGTAAAATAAAAGAGCAGCTGGGTTTCTTGCAGTTGTCCTCCAGACAAACACTCAAAAGATAGTGTTAGGACCATGACTGCTGGTTCAATGGTGCCACCTTTGCTCATGGGTCTGAGGTAACCACTAGTTCATGGCTAGGATTCTCTGCTACATATTGAATTACTGGAAAGCATGCCTTACAAAGTCAAACTCTACCCTCCTTCAGTGAAAACTTTTCTCTATTTTAAGTCTTTGTAAAAGTTGTCAACATATTATTTTTATTGATTATGTGGGAATATTATACAATATACATTGTACTCCTTTTCCATTGCTCCCAAATTTCTACCCATGTGTCACACTAAATTTTTTTTGTCTTTAAATACATCAATTGAAATATGTGTTGTTCATATACTCATTAAAACATTGTCAGAAACTCAGTGCCAAGTACATTAAAGAAAATCCATTTCTTTATTGCTGCTCACTGGTATCACCCAGAAGAAGAAGTCACCAGTCCTGAGGAGCTCTATAATTGATCACCTTGATCACAGTTTTTCTTATTTATTTATTACAATTTGTTCACTCTATATCCAATCTTCTGTCCCTTCCCTCTTCTCCCTTCAGTCGAACCTACCCTCCTTTTTCTACCCCTATGCCCTTTCTCTAGTTCCCTGATAGGGGAGGCTCTCTTTGTCTTTCAATCTGAACCTAGCTAATCAGTTCTAATCAACACTGGCTGCATCATCTACCTTTGTGGCATAATTCTCAAGACCTTTTTTTTCCTTGTATAATCAATTCCCTGTAATTATGACAGTCTTCCTTCCACTTTTCCTGCAGGCTGCCCAGAGCTCTGATGCGAGGGAGAATTTCATAGGGAATTCCCATTTATAACTGTGTGTTTTAAGGTCTCTCTCTGAATAATATCAGACTGCAATTCCATTGGATTCATAAGGAAGCATCTCTGTGGATCCAAGAGTATGGCAATGATCAATCATCTGAGGGCAGAAAGCAACATATTTTTATAACAACAGCCTGCATTGCTTTAAAATTTCCGTAGGATGCCATAGCCAGACAACTCAATTAACTGCCAGCCAACACCCCATCTGAAAGACTGGTTTGGACACAGTTCATGGCCAGTTGGAACTTTATCCCCAAGTTTAAATAGATCTCCTTGTAAGTGAATACATACTGAAATTTTCTTTCTGCAGTTTAGTTGCTTCACCAGGATTATTTTTCCTAAATCCATCCACTTGCCTAAAAATATCATGAGGTTATTTTCTTGGGTGAAGAACACTCTGTAATGGAAATATTCCACACTTTCCCCAAAGAAAACTGTCAGTTGTCTTCTTTAGTCCGTGGATGTTGCTGGGATTTTAATCTTTGTATTGAATAACAAAATATCAGGTAACTATTTTATTTTAGCCTAGAAGTCCCTTCATCTTCTTCTACTTCCTGGTGATTTGAATTGTAATGTCCACTCAAAGCCCATCTATTTACATGTGAAGTACCCAGTGATGAAATGTCTGGTTATGGTTAGGAGATATGTCCTTGTTAGACAATATATTTCCTATTGGAGTTATAGTATAAGAGGGTGTGCATTGAAGTTGATATGGCAATGAAAGTGACCTGACACAATTGAGTCTCTGTCTCTTTGTCTATGTCACTTTATATATTTTTTCTATTGTTCTCCATCTCTTTATTTATGAATCTGTCTCTTTAGCCATTATCTCTTTCTGTCTCTCTCAGTCTCCCTCCTTTGGCCTGCCATTTGTGGTTTGGTATGAAAAGCTCTCAGTTCTGCTGGGAGACTACAACAAGGTGACTGCTTGCTGACATGACATCATGGATGGTCTCTGTAATAATAAAACAAGGTCCCAATTAAATGCTTTTTGTTCAAAGCGTTGCCTTGCTCAAGGAGCATTTTCCCAGTAAGTTATTTACTGACTGAGGACATATCTCTCATTTAACAAGTAATAATGAAACTGTGATAATGTGAAACTCACATGTCAATGACTGCTGACTTTCTTAAAACCACTTGAAGAAATTTGTGATAATTTTCCTGAAGTAAGAGTCTTGTCATCTCTGAATTGTGTGCTTTCAGTTGCCCAGATTGAGGGTTATAGGGCTGCTCAGCATTTCTCTCAAGCAGGATGGCTACTTGGCCCTTTTAATTATTGGATCCTGACACTCATACTGGCTTTTATCTGTTTCATGACATCATTCTCCTTCACAGCCAATCATCACCTGAGAAAATCTTGAGGTTTCCATGGTGATGAGTAAACAAATTTTCCTCAGTGTCCAAGATCTCTGATCCTGTGCATGTGACTTTTTCTTTGAAACTCAACAAGCCTTTATCTCATCCCTTTATCCAGATCCCACACCTTTACTCCTGTTTACTCTGTGACAGTATTAGGTAGGAAATGAAACTTTAATGTTTATTTAATTGGACAGCTTCCTAAGTAGGGAAGCTTCAAAGTGATGTGGGATTAAGGGGAATGTACAGAATGATAATGTAGGAGAGCTTCTTGCATTCCCAGAGAGAAAGACTATGTATATCCCAAGGCAGCTACCAATTTCCATACATAGGTTAACCAGTTTTTATTTGAAGTCCTTCACCATGAACAGCTTTTTCTAAAACAGGAATTTTGACTGCCTACAACAGAAGCCAAGTTTTTAATACCTTTAACAATAGACCAGTCTAGTCCACAACTATAAATGCAGCGTCATTTTCTCAGGAGTAAATGGTGGGCATTTATCCGAAGCATCTTATCCAAGGAACCATCAGTTAAGGACAAGTGTGTTGATCCCCTTTCCCACAGGGTGCTTAACACATTGGGGATGTAAGACTGTCATAATTAACTCCTGTAGGAAGGGACAATAATATCCCTCTAATGTTCTATATTGTCTGGTTGCAAAGGGAGGCTTGAGCTGCTACTCCAACTTTAGAGTAATAGGCATTCTGACCTATGAAATGGTAAGGGAGACTGGAAAGCAGTCCTGATGAATACTCTGTCTGGCAAAGCAAAGAGGATGACCTCTTTCTATTCCTGAAGTGTTGAGTGCCTGTTTTACTTGTGTTCATTCAAAAGCAGGAAAACTCAGCAACCAAATGTTCTTGACATAAACAAGGACTTCTGGATCATCCCAGGAAACTGGATATAGTAGAGGTGGATTAGGAACATATGCCCAATAAACAGTCATATTGACTGAAGGTGTCTTCATTGACATCATATCATTGTCAGGAGAAAACTCCTCATTCACTTGTCACACCAGATGTTCCAGTAGCCATCAAGCTGCATCATTTTCCTGCAAAAAAGAATCACAGACAGATCCTCATTAGCATACGAATACAGGGTCGGGTCCATGTGATTGACATGTTAAAGGATCCCTTATTTTTACTTTAGCAAAAGTTTTCTTGATTTCTGTATTCCAAAATCTACCTGCTGCAGATATACCATGCTCATCTAAATTAAAAAAAAGAAAAAATATGTGAATAAAAATTACATGATTAAGATGATTCTTAGGTGTCCAGGGAAGTATCTCCTCCATCTTTTTTTTTTTTTTAATTAGAATTCTTTATAATAAACCAAAAAATGATTACATTTCCCTGGTTTGGGGCAAAATACATAAAGGAATGAAAAATTTTCCTAAGTTAAAAAGTCAGGACAGATGGCCCAAAGGAACACAATAATGTTACCTGGAAGAAGTAAGAACATGATGGCAGGAATCCTTTCCTTCACCAGAAACATCAATTGAAATACCCAGTGGAAGATTTTGTACGGCAGATAGGGAGGTTATGCTTCAAGATCCTTCTAAACACTAGCCTTCATTTATATTTGGGAACATGTTTATCAACACTAAATGGATAAATATTATGAAATTCTGTGTGTGCTGTGTTTTTACATATATAGGATAAACATGAACTTCTAAAGTATATACCACATAAACGTCACAGTAATGATAAAGTAGAATAGCTGTATACTGGAATGGCAGCTATGGGACTGTGGCCTGGCTTCCCACTCTCAGCATGTCTTACACTGTTCTCGTGCTATTTCTAGTGGCATTAGGAGTGGTTATGCAGTGCCTGTACAGGTAGTATAACCATGTTAGGATTCTGCCTGAAAGGTATTTTTTCATAGAATATCCATCTGCCAAGACCACTACTGAGTGAGTATGATGTATTAGACAAAGGAGAGGTTCCTGTCCTAGGTGGGGTGGACAGGATGGCATGTGGTTACACTGAGCCACCCAGAAGGGCATGCAATTTAAAAATTGTAAATTATTTTCTGCAATTTTCCATGTGATATGTTCAGACTCCAGGCAGCTAGAACCATGAAAAGAAAAAAACATGGCTAGGGAACTGCTCTGTAGTTTTTACAACGCAGCATTGCTGACTGCAAAGTTATAAAAAGGGCCCTTAACCTGATGCAAAGACAAAAAATGCTGTTTCCTCAAATACAATGTCTTCTGCCCTGAGGATTTAAGTGTCAGAGAATTTGATAGAAATATACAGCATTGGTGCCTAGAATAATACATTGATTGCATAGAGGCTAAATCTCTATCCAAACTATGCTTTTATTTACTCAAAGTGGACATAGGGGATAGAAAGAACAGAAATTGATAGCCATTCCTGTGAGAGAACATGACTACAGCCTAATAATATATATATATATATATATATATATATATATATATATATATATTATCCTAATTTGCAACATTTTGGTACCTTGTTCCACCTAAAACTGCAGAGTGTTCAGAACTTTTTTTTTTTTCAGGTAGTTTATATGTCTGCCTTAATCCCTTAATTTTTTTTTTTCAATGCAGTTTATTCAGGAACCTTGAACAATCCTTGGTCCCCCCCCCCTTTTTTTTTAACAAATGAATCTTAATTGTATAATGGGCATGCTCTACCATGCCTTTTCCTTGAGGATTGTAAGCTACTTTACTTATATGTGAAACTTGAAACTGTTCACAAAATCTTTTAAAAGATTTCTTAGTATATCCAAGTTTTTAATTGCTTAGGAACTCCTAGAACACTAAAAGTCTGTAGACAAGGAGCAATAGCATACTTTGCAGCATTTCCTAGTTGAAGAAAAGCATAAATAAATCCAGAATATGTATATAGGCAAACATTCATATTTTAATTGTTGAAATTCAGGAATATGAGGAATATCCATTTGCCAAATTTCATTTTGAGCCAGTTCTCCAGGATTGACGCCCAAATGAGGAACAGGCAGAAATTGAGGACAAATACTGCAAGCCTTGACTATACTACAGGTCTGTTCCTTAGTAAATCCATATTAAATCTCAAGGTTTGACTATTAAAATGATGTATTTTATGGGCATCGTGGAATCTTTTCAATGTAAACAATAAACTTAAGGGACTTTATCTGCCAATGCAATTCCTTTATACAGCACTCCTGGAAAATTAGAATGAGCCCTAAAAAGTCCTATTAAAAAAAAAGGAATTTTTTTGTATCAAATTTTGAATTTGTAAAAATAAAATTCCAGGAGTAGAAAATGTCTGAATTTGACCTGCAGTTCTCTAACCTAGACAAAGTCTGAGCACTATCTGTTTGCACTCTCTGTAAAAATGTTCAAAGACTGCCTATTAAAACTTTGAAACACAGCCAATACTGCAGATAACTCTGCTCTTTGTGCAGATATGTTAGACACTTGAAAAGATAATGTTTTTCTTTTATAAGCATGGGTAGAAACACCAGATAATGAAACTTCAGTAAATACCATTAAAGTATCAACAATTGGGCTGCCTTCTCTTTTAAATGAAAAAAAAAAAAAAACTGTAAGTTGCACCTATAAAAACTGAATTAATTTGTTTTTTTTTTTGTTTTTGTTTTTTTGTGCCTCAACATGTTGGACTCAGTCATAATAAGCTTACATATGTTAAAATGCCATATTTATCAGATCTCTGACCAGTCTGTCGTCCAGCATTTCTGTTACTCTTTGTCTACCTTTATCATCTGCTCTAAACTTTATCCTATAAAACACTATGTTATAATCTCAATTTTGCCATATGTTTCAAATGTATATTTTACAACAAAATTTTAGGTAGATCTACATAGGCAAACTTTATGGTTACCAATTGTAGATTTAACCTTAAAACAAAAGAGACTAGGTAAAACTCAATCTTGTACTCAACTATAATAATTAGCATAACTTTAAACCTGCTCTTTTAAAATTGAAATCAAGGCAAAAACTTTTAATTAAACCTAATTTATTAATGGGACTAGCAAATATTATTAATGCTATCATATTGTATTAAAACTTCATAGCAAAAAACTAGAGGACAAAAGTTTTATTTAACGTTAAACAGAGAACTAAACTTAGCCTCTAGCCCTCACCAAAAATAGACTATTCTGGCTGTACCAAATCTATAGAACAGTGAGGAATCTTCCTAGTTCTGGTGATTACATTTAAAACTGGGTCTTCAGGACAGTGAAATGGGTCTGTTTTATATGCCTAGGACACAAGAGCAGCTGTGGTGCTCCATGTTCAGATGTGCCACATAAACTCTTGCTGTCCGAGATAGGTGGGGTAACCACTAATTCATGACTAGCAAATTCTGATACATAATGATATTCTGCAAAAGCATGCCTTACACAGTCAAACTCTGACCTACTTTAATGTAGTCTTTTCTTTGTGTTAAAGTCATTGTAAAAGCTGTCAACATATTATTATTTTTTATTATGTGGTAATTGCATATAATTTACCTTACACTCCTTTTCCATTGTTCCCAGGTTCAAATTCCTACCCCTGTGTCACACTAAACTTTTTCTTTAAAATACATCAGTTCAAATATGTGTTGTTCATACTCTCATAAGAACATGATCACAGACTCATTGCCAAGTCCCTTAAAGAAAACTGAGTTCATCATTACCACACCCTGACACCACACCCAAGAAGAAGCCATCAGTCCTGAAGAGGTCTATACTTCATCCCCTTGATCACAGTTTTTCTTATGTATTTATTTATTAGGATTTTTTTACATTTTATCTCCTCTGCTGCTCCCTGCCTTTTCTCCTTCCAATCCTAAACATCCTCCTTCTTCTTTTTTTTTCTTTTCCATAATTTTATTTTTCTCATTAGTTACATTTTGTTAATTCTGTATCCCAGCTGTATCCCTCATTCCCTCCCCAATCCCACCCTCCCTCCGTCATCTCCTCCCTGCCCCTTTCCAAGTCCACTAGTAGGGGAGGACCTCCTCCCCTTTCATATGACTCCCTTTTGTCAGGTATTTTCAAGACTGGCTGCAAAGTCCTCCTCTGTGGCCTAACAGTACTGCTCCTCCCTTGGGAGGTGGGGAGGTCTAAGAGCCAGTCATTGAGTTCCTGTTAGTAATAGTCCTTGTTCCCCTTACTATGGGAAACTAATTGATTACTGAGCTATCACGCGTCACATCTGAGCAGAGGTTCTAGGTTTTATCCTCTCATGGACTTTGGTTGAGTGTCCATCTCAGAAAAGACCCTGTGCCCAGATACGTTTGGTCCTTGTGGAGCTCCTATCCTTTCCATATCAAACTCCCCTTCTTTCATATGATTCCCTGCACTCTGCCGAAGGTTTGGTTGTGAGTCTTAGTATCTATTTTGGAGCACTGCTAGGTAGACTCCTGTCATACGTTCAGGAATTCCCTGGTAGAAATTTTGGGGTCACTCAGGTATAGTATCATATCATCAGCAAATAGTGATACTTTTACATGTTCATATCTGATTCATATCCTCTTAATCTCCTTCAAATATCATATTTCTCTGGCAAGGACTTCCAGAACTATGCTGAAGAGATATGGAGAGAGTGGGTAGCCTTGCCTTGTCCCTGATTTCAGTGGGTTTGCTCAACTTTTCTCTCCATTTAGTTTGATGTTGGCTATAGACTTGCTGTATCTTGCCTTAATTATATTTAGTTATTTGCATTGTATCCTGATCTCTATAATATTTTAAACATAATTGGATAGTGGATTTCATCAAATTCTTTTTCAGCATCAAAGGAGATTTTCATGTGGTTTTATTTTTGTTTATTTTTTTATATTATGGCATATCACATTGAAGTTTTTCTATATATTGTACCAACCTGCATATCTGGGATGAAGCCTACTTAGTCATACTAGATGATAACTTTAATGTGTTCTTGTATTCGGTCAAAAACTTTAAGTACCGGGGGAGCCAAGATGGCGGTGCCCGGAAAACAGTGCATCTGAGGAGCAGGACAGCACTTTCTGTGCAGAGACCAGGAGACTGAACTCAGGGCCCGGAAACTACATCGATCATGGTTCCCAGGTGAGGGGAGGCTCCCACGGCATGGAAATCAGTCGGGTCCACTCACAGCTACCCAGCCAGAACCCAGAAGAAATCCTGGGTTAAGCGGGCTTTGGGTCTCTGGACTGGAGCCGTAAGCGGGCGGGTCCCAGCCACTTTCCCAGGCTGATCCGTGGGCACAAGGGTACCTGAGACTGGGAGTCCCAGTCGCGGGGGGACCCCACGGGGAAGCAGGGTTGCAGGTCTGATCGCAGGTCACCCAGTCTCTCCCCAGAAGGTCTCTGCCACCATCACAGCCGACCTCCTGCCTCACACAGAGAGCTTTGCGCTCAGCTCAGCTGTACAGACAAGCTGTGCACCCCAGTACAACAGGGACTGGGAACCCCTGTCCAGAGAGGACCCCACAGAGAAGGAAGAAACCGTGCTGCTGGGGTCAACTAGGGAAAGTCTAGCAGACTGCAGATTGCAAACAGACAGAACTGAGTGCCCCAAGACACCAGAGCAGTAGTCACCCGCCACAGATTACCACAGCTGATCACTAAATTTACAGCAAGAAACCCAGAAGGAGGGCGGCTGCCCCCAGGACTTCTCCCGGTGAGAGGAGAGCCCTCTTGACTAATCAGGACCACAGTTACCACCAGGTCTCTAGGCCTGAGGTGAGCTGTAGCAACTCCTGAAAAACACTGGACACCCAGCGACTATACACAAAAAGCTGGGAAGGCTTCCTTCAGAAAAATCATCTTCCTGCCAAAGGGATTCTCTCCACTACAAGAGTCCAGGAACAACCAGAAACTAAATTCAAACAACTAAGATAGCCCAATGGGTAGAGGACAGCGTAAAAGTTCAACCAACAAAAGCCGGAGCATTATGGGATCTCCAGAACTCAGTAATCCAGGGGCAAATAGCCCTAGACACCCCAGCATAAAAGAAATTCAAGGAGACAACCAAACATCTATGCTCAAGAAGATGATAACAGAGGAAACAAATAAAATACGAAACGAAATAGAAGAAGCTGAAGCCAAAAAGTATGTGGCCTTTAGAGAGGAAATACTTAAATCACTGAATAAAATAAAAGAAACAGTGGATTGTTCAAACAAACAGCTGAAGGAATTGACAGAAAAACATGAAAATACAGTCAGACAGGTGATGGAAACCAACAAAATAGCTCAACACCTGAAGATAGAATTGGAAAAATTAAAAAAAAAAACACAAATGGAAGAAATTGTGGAGAGAAAGAACTTAGGGAAGAAAGCAGGAACTACAGAGGTTAGCATAACCAATAGGCTACAAGAAATGGAAGAAAGAATCTCAGGTGTGGAAGATACAATGGAAGAAATACATGTATCTGTCAAAGAAAATGATAAATCCAAAAAATTCCTGACACAGACCGTCCAAGAAATTCAAGACAACATAAAAAGACAAAACCTAAGAATAATAGGTATAGAGGAAAAAGAAGATTCCCTGCACCAAGGCCCAGAAAATATTTTCAACAAAATCATTCAAGAAAATTTCCCCAACTTAAAGGAGAGGCCAATAAGAATACAAGAGGCCTATAGAACACCCAATAAATTAGACCAGAAAAGAAAATCCTCCCGCCACATAATAATCAAAACTGTAAGTATACAGAACAAAGAAAAAATACTAAAAGCTGCAAGAGAAAAAGGCCAAGTAATATATAATGGCAAACCCATTAGAATCACACCTGGCTTTTCAACAGAGACTATGAAAGCAAGAAGGGCCTGGACAGATATAATGCAGACCCTAAGAGAACACAGATGTCAGCCCAGGCTACTATACCCTGCAAAACTCTCAGTCCTCATAGACGGAAAAAACAAGATATTCAATGACAAAAACAAATTTCAACAATACCTACAAACAAATCCAGCATCACAGAAGACACTGGAAGGGAAAATACAAACCAAGAAAGCTAGCTACATTCAAGAAAACACAGGAAATAAATAACCTCACTTCAGTAAAACAAAAAGCAACCAAGCACACAACCGAATGACCACAGCCAACATCAAAGTCAAAGGATTTAACAGCCACTGGTCATTACTCTCTCTCAATATCAATGGACTTAATTCTCCAATAAAAAGACACAGACTAACAGAATTGATGCGTAAACAAAACCCAGCAATCTGTTGTATACAAGAAACACACCTAAGTCACAAAGATAGACATTACCTGAGGGTAAAGGGATGGAAGACGGCTTTTCAAGCAAATGGACCCAAGAAGCAAGCAGGAGTAGCCATTCTAATATCTGATAAAATAGTCTTTCAACCAAAATTAATCAAAAGAGATGGGGAAGGACACTTCATACTCATCAAGGGAAAATTCCACCAAGAAGACATCACAATCCTGAACATCTATGCCCCAAATACAAGGGCACCCACATTTGTGAAAGAAACATTGATAAAACTTAAACCACATATAGATCCACACACACTAATAGTGGGAGACTTCAACACCGCACTCTCAACAAAGGACAAGTCAACAAAACAGAAATTAAACAAAGAAACAATATCTCTAACAGAGGTCATGAATCAAATGGACCTAACAGACATTTACAGAACCTTACACCCAAACACAAAATAATTTACCTTCTCAGCACCTCATGGAACCTTCTCCAAAATAGACCACATAGTTGGTCACAAAGCAAGCCTCAACAAATACAGGAAGATTGAAATAATCCCTTGTATCCTGTTGGGTCACCATGGAATAAAGCTGGACCTCAGTAACAACAGAAATAGCAAAAAGCCTACACACACATGGAAACTGAACAACATGTTACTAAATGACAGCTGGGTCAGGGAAGAAATAAAGAAAGAAATTAAAGTCTTTCTAGAAATCAATGAAAATGAAGACACAACATACCCGAACCTGTGGGACACAATGAAAGCAGTGCTAAGAGGAAAGTTCATAGCACTAAGTGCCTTCAAGAAGAAATTCGAGACAGCTCATTCAAGCATCCTAATTGCTCACTTAAAAACCCTAGAAAAAGAAGAAGCAGACACACCAAGAAGGAGTAGACGGCTGGAAATAATCAAACTCAGGGCTGAAATCAATCAATTGGAAACAAATAAAACAATTCAAAGAATCAATGAAACCAAGAGCTGGTTCTTTGAGAAAATCAACAAGATAGACAAAACCTTAGCCAAGGTAACTAAAAGGCAGTGACACACCATCCAAATCAACAAAATCAGAAATGAAAAGGGGGACATAACTACAGACACTGAGGAAAGCCAAGCAATCATTAGGACTTACTTCAAAGGTCTATATGATACAAAATTTGAAAATTTAAATGAAATGGACAGTTTTCTTGATCGATTTGACTTACCAAAGCTCAATCAGGACCAGGTAAATCAATTAAATAGTCCTATATCCCCCAAGGAAATAGAAGCAGTCATCGAAAGTCTCCCATCCAAAAAAAGCCCAGGACCTGATGGTTTCAGCACAGAATTCTACCAGACATTCAAAGAAGAGCTAACACCAATTCTCTTCAAACTATTCCACAAAATAGAAACAGAAGGAACATTACCAAACTAATTCTATGAAGCCACAGTCACCTTGGTACCTAAACCTCACAAAGACTCAACAAAGAAATAGAATTTCAGGCTAATCTCCCTTATGAACATTGATGTAAAAATACTCAACAAAATACTCGCAAACCGAATACAAGAACACATCAAAGATATCATCCACCATGACCAAGTAGGCTTTATCCCAGGTATGCAGGGGTGGTTCAATATACGGAAATCCATCAATGTGATTCAACATATTAACAAATTGAAAGAAAAAAACCACATGATAATCTCCCTAGATGCTGAAAAAGCCTTTGACAAAATCCAACATCCATTCATGAGATCAGGGATACAAGGCACATATCTAAACATAATAAAGGCGATATACAGCAAACCTATAGCCAACATCAAACTGAACGGAGAGAAACTTAAAGCAATCCCACTGAAATCAGGGACAAGACAAGGCTGCCCACTCTCTCCATATCTCTTCAACATAGTTCTGGAAGTCCTTGCTAGAGCAATAAGACAGTTGAAGGAGATCAAGGGGATACAAATTGGAAAGGAAGAAGTCAAATTATCACTATTTGCAGATGATATGATAGTATACGTGAGTGACCCCAAAAACTCTACCAGGGAACTCCTACAGCTGATAAACACCTTCAGCAAAGTGGCCGGATAGAAAATTAACTCAAAAAAATCAGTAGCCCTCCTGTATACAAAAGACAAAAGGGCTGAGAAAGAAATTAGGGAAACAACACCCTTCACAATAGTCACAAGAGTGAGTTGTCCCAGAAGAATGACATAAGGTACCTCGGAGTAACCCTAGCCAAGGAAGTCAAAGACTTGTATGAAAAAAAATTCAAATCTTTGAAGAAAGAACTAGAAGAAGATATGAGAAGATGGAAAGATCTCCCATGCTCATGGCTTGGTAGGATTAACATAGTAAAAATAGCCATCTTACCAAAAGCAATCTACAGATTCAATGCAATTCCCATCAAATTACCAACATAATTCTTTACAGACCTGGAAAGAAAAATTCTCAACTTCATATGGAATAACAAGAAACCCAGAATTGCTAAAAACAATCCTCTACAATAGAAGATCTTCTGGAGGTATCTCCATCCCTGATCTTAAATTGTACTATAGAGCAACAGTTTTAAAAACTGCATGGTACTGGCATAGAAACAGAATGGTGGATCAATGGAACCGAACAGAGGACCCAGAAATAAACCCACACACTTTTGGACACCTGATATTTGAGAAAGACGCCAAAATCATACAATGGAAAAATGATAGCATCTTCAACAAATGGTGCTGGTCCAAGTGGAGATCTACATGTAGAAAAATGAAAATAGATCCATACTTATCACCCTGCACAAAACTGAAGTCCAAGTGGATCAAAGACCTCAACATAAAACCAGACACATTAAATCGTAATGAAATAAAAGTGGGGAATACCCTAGAATTCATTGGTACAGGGGAAAACTTCCTGAACAGAACTCCAACAGCACAGGCTCTAAGAGCAACAATCAATAAATGGGACCTCATGAAACTGAAAAGCTTCTGCAAAGCAAAGGACACCATCATCAAAACAAAGCGACCTCCTACAGATTGGGAAAGAATCTTCACCAACCCTTTATCTGACAGAGGACTCATATCAAGTATATATAAAGAACTAAAGAAGCTGAAAAGCATCAAACCAAGTAACCCACTTAAAAAATGGGGAACAGAGCTAAACAGAGAATTCTCTGTAGAGGAATACCGAATGGCAGAGATGCACTTAAAGAAATGCTCAACCTCACTAGCCATTAGGGAAATGCAAATCAAAACAACCCTGAGATTTCACCTTACACCCATAATAATGGCCAAGATCAAAAACTCAAGTGACAACACATGCTGGAGAGGTTGTGGAGAAAGAGGAACCCTTCTCCACTGCTGGTGGGAATGTAAACTGGTACAACCACTCTGGAAATCAATGTGGCGTTTTCTCAGACAACTAGGAATAGTGCTTCCCCAAGATCCAGACATATCACTCCTAGGCATATAACAAAAAGAGGCTCAAGCACACAAAAAGGAAATTTGTTCAACCATGTTTGTAGCAGCTTTATTTGTAATAGCCAGAAGCTGGAAACAACCCAGATGCCCCTCAACTGAAGAATGGATGCAGAAAATGTGGTACATCTAAACAATGGAATATTACTCAGCAATGAAAAATAAGGAAATCATGAAATTTGCAGGTAAATGGTGGGATCTGGAAAGGATCATCTTGAGTGAGTTGTCCCAGAAGCAAAAAGACACACATGGTATATACTCACTCATATAGACAGACAACATAGGACAAACCCACCAAAACCTGTGCATCTAAAGAAACTAAGCAAGAGAGAGGACCCTAACTAAAATGTCCAATCTCCATCAGGAAAGGCAAAGAGGATGGACATCAGAAGAACAAGAAAACATGAAACAACCTAGGAACCTACCACAGAGGGCCTCTGAAAGCCTTTGCCCTACCAACTATCAAAGCAGATGCTAAGCCTGATGGGCAATTGTTGGGCAGAGTGAATGGAATTTTATGTAAGAACTTGGAAATAGTAAGAGCTGGAGAGGACAGGGTCTCCACAAGGAGAACAACAGAACAAGAAAATTTGAACACAGGAAACTTCCCAGAGACTCATACCCCAACCAAGGACTATTCATAGAGATAACCCAGAACCCCGGCACAGATGTGGCCCATGGCAGTTTAGAGTCCAATTGGGTTACATAGTAATGTGAAGAGGGACTGCCTCTGACATGAACTGACTGGCCTGCTCTTTAGTCACCTCCTTCTGAGGGGGAGCAGCCTCACCAGGCCATAGTAGAGGACAATGCAGCCACTTTTGATGTGAACTGATGGACTAAGATGAGAAAGGAGAGGAGAACCTCCCCTATCAGTGGACTTGGGGAGTGGCATGCATGCAGAGGGAGGAGGGAGGGTGGGTTTGGGAGCGGAGAGAGGGGCTTATGGGGGGATGCAGAATGAATAAAATGTAATTGATGAAAAATTAAAAAAAAAAGAAAAAAATAATTTAAGAACCTTAAATGAATTTCAAAAGTGGAGGAAAACATGCAGTTAGTCAATTTACATGGAGCAATTCTCGCCCCTGGGGGCAATGGTCTCCTGAACCTACTCAGACCTCGGACACCACCACTGCTAGTTTTACAACTGATGCAGGATGTTCCAAGAGGGGGTTAAGGCTTCTCATAAGATTTCCTATAATCCCACACCTGTTTGTTTATATCCCCCATTTTTATTCATTATTAGCCAGATAGAGCCAAGTAATTGTGGTAATGATACTTGCTTTTTTGCCCAATGCTGGAATGCTAGTAAATTTACTAGCTGGTTACTCGCATGCCTCGCTGGGTGCCTATGCCCGTTGATGCCCTCACGCTATGACTCTCTTCAGACAGAAAAGGGATCTTGGAATTACAGCTGCCATTGTTACTGCCATCTCATTGGCGGCTGTTGGAGCTACCACCACAGCATTAGCCATGAGTTGTACTGTGCAGACTGCTCAGACCCTGAATAACCTTTTAGCGATATAGCTCATTCCTTCGATGTACAAAAAGGAATTAATGCTCAACAAAAAGGAGGTTTGATGGTGTTCAATCAGAGGATTGACCTCGTGCAAGAGCAAATTGATACCCTATGGCAAATCGCTCAACTTGGCTGTCAATGAAAGTATGCTGGACTTTGAGTCACTAGCATACAACATGAGAATTTTCCCTGTCCTGCAAATCTGTCTAAACAATTGTCTAGCTGTATTTTAGGTAATTGGACTGGAGAATTCGATACTACAATGGAGCAGCTGAGAGTGGCCATTGTCATGGTAAATTCTACCAGAGTGGACGCAGGACTAGCCACAGGATTATCATCATGGATTGCTGCAGCCATGAATCATCTGAAGGAATGGGCGTGCATGGGAGCGTTAGCAGGCCTTCTGGTGTTGGTCACCTTGGTTTGCCTGTGGTATATATGAAAGATTAGAGTCTCACAACAGCGTAATGCAGCCATGACCATTCAGGCCTTTACAGCCATTGAAGCAGGATAGTCTCCCCAAGCATGGTTGGCTACCATAAAAAGCCAAAATGTTACGCTCAGGATGCGAGGCTAAGCACTGCACTCAGGGTCAGCGGCTTTCGACCCAGAGAAGAGAATGTCTGATTGCACGCGGGTTGATGCTCCAGGTCCCGCCTCTGAGAAAAAGGTATCAGACGGGTCTGATGTTCTTTGGGTGGATGACACCTAAATGAACATCGGTACAAAGTCCCAATTTATTTCTAATATCAGAGATCAGACCTCTACTCTTGCCTGATGCGTCCAAAACAAAAAGGGGGAACTGTAGAGAGTTGAGTAATGCCGTGCCTGAAAGATGGAGCTGGTTTCCGCCTTCCACCTTCCCTATGGTGAGTGCTCTCTGTCACAAACATCTCCACATTTGGCTAAGGCTGAGGATCTGGCTTGCTTCCATGTATGTGGACCTATCTGCATTGCCCACGTGGCACGCTGGGGTTGGCTACCCAGAGGCTATTTAACCTTTGGGCTGGCTTTCCCCAGGGTCAGATGATTGTTCAGGAAGGTTCCTGAATAAACTGCATTGAAAAAAAAAAGAAAAAAAAAAACTTTAAGTACATTGGGATGACTCTAGACAAGCAAGATTAAAATCGCAAGTGACAGGCAGGAAAGGTTGTGGAGAAAGGGGAACCCTCTTGCACTGCTGGTGGGAATGTAAACATTTGCCAGTGTTGGTGGGAATGTAAACATATACAACCACTCTAGAAATCAATGTGATGCTTTCTCAGACAACTAGGAATAGTGCTTCTTCAAGATTCAGCTATACCCCTCCTAATCATTTATCCAAAAGAGGCTCAGGTACACAGTAAAGACATTTGCTCAACCATTTTTGTAGCAGCTTTATTTGTAATAGCCATAGCCTGGAAATAAGCCAGATGAAGAATTGAAAAATAGATACAGAAATTGTGGTGCATCTACACAATGGCATATTACTCAGCAATAAAAAAAAAAAAAACAAGGAAAACATGAAATTTGCAGGTAAATGGTGGAAACTGTGAGTTATCCCAGAAGCAGAAAGACACACACTGTATATTCTCACTCATATATAATATAGGAAAACCTACTAAAATCTGTATACCTAAAGAAAATAAACAATATGGAAGACTTTGGGTAAAAGGCTCAATCTCCATTCAGAAAGACAAAAAGGAAGGCCATCAGAAGAAGGAGAAAACATGGAACAAATTAGGAACCTGCCACAGAATGCTTCTGAAAGGCTCTTCCCTGCAGACTTTCAAAGCACATGCTGAGACTTTTGGCCAACTGTTGGGCAGAGTGCAAGGAATCTAATGAAAGAAGTGGGAAATAGTAAGATTTGGAAAGGACAGGAGCTCCACAAGGAGAGCAACAGATCCAAAAAATCTGAGCACAGGACTCTTTCCTGATACTCATACTTTAATCAAGTACCATGCATGGAGATAACCTAACCCCCTGCACAGATATAGCCCATGGCAGTTCAGTGTCCAAGGGGTTCCATAGAAATGGGTACAGGGACCACATCTGACATGAAGTGAATGGCCTTCTCTTTGATCATCTCACCCTGATGAGGGAGTAGCCTCACCAGTCCACAGAGGAAGACAGTGCAGCCACTTCTGATGAGATCTGATAGACTAGGATCAGCAGCTTTATTTGTAATAGCCACAGCCTGGAAATAAGCCAGATGAAGAATTGAAAAATAGATACAGAAATTGTGGTGCATCTACACAATGGAATATTACTCAGCAATAAAAAAAAAAACAGCAAGGAAATCATGAAATTTGCAGGTAAATGGTGGAAACTGTGAGTTATCCCAGAAGCAGAAAAGAAAAGGAAGATTTCCCCTATCAGTGGATTTGGGTAGGGGCATGTGTGAAGAAGGGGGAGGGTAAGTGGGATGGGGAGGGATATATGGGAGAATTCAAAGTGAATAAAATGTAATTAATAAAAATTAAAATGAAAATATTGAAGAAATATAATTCCTTTTGGAGTTATAATAGGAGGGTGTGCTTTTATTTGATATGCCAATGAAAGTGACTAGACAGAATGGAGTCTCTGTCTCTCACAGTATCTGTCACTTGTTATACTTGATTTTGTTGGTCTCTGTCTGTATATTTTTGAATCTGTCTCTCTAGCACTTTCTCTATCTGTATCTGTCAGTCTCCCTTTCTGTTCCTGCCACTTGTGGTTAAGTCTGAAAGGTCATCAGTTCTGCTGAAAAACTATAACAAGAGTATTGCTTGCTGACTTGATAACCTGGATGGTTTCTGTAAAAATATGAACAAGGTCCAAATTAAATGCTTTTTGTTCAAAGAGTTGCCTTGGTCAGATAGCATTTTCACAGTAAGTAATTCACTGACTGTGGACATATCTGTTCATTTAACAAATAATAATAGAACCTGTGATAAAGTGAAACTCACATGTCAAGGACATGTGTATTTATTAATGACCACTTGAAAGAAATATGTGATACTTTTATTGAAATAAGACTCTTGGACACGGGAACTGTCATGTCTCTGTTGTGTGCTTTCAGCTGCCCAGATTAAGGCATATATTGCTCAGCATTTCTCTCAAGCATATTGTCCACTTGGCCCAGTTACTAACTGGCTTCTAAAACTCATACTGGCTTCCACCTGTATCATGACCTCATTCTCCACCTCAGCCAACAAGCACTTGAGAGAATCCTGAGGTTTCCATGGAGATGAGTAAACAAACTTTCCTTACTGTCCAGTACTTCTCATACTGTGTACTTGGGACTTTTTCTTAGAAACCCAACCCTTTATCTCATCTCTTTATCCAGACTGCCGTTGTTTATTCCTTTTTACCTCTGTGACAAAGTGAGGTAGAAAATGAAACTTGAATGCTTATTTATTAGGACAGATTCCTAAGTAGGGAAGCTTCAAAGGGATTTGAGATTAAGGGGAATGTACCCTATGACAAGTTGATCTCCTACTGTTGTCTTGGGTCTGAAATATCCTAGGCTGTGACTTTGAACTGAGCAGTTCCTGGTGTACTGACTATATGAACCTTCACATTCCTTTTTTCTGTTTTTTTTAAATTTTTTTTTATCAATAACACTATATTGAATTTGTTTCCCCCTTGTGGTTCCCACCCACCTCCCTTCCCAATCTCTTCCTTCCTCCATCCTCTGCATGCATGCCTCCCCCATGTCCACTGATAGGGGAGGTCTTCTTTTCCTTCCTTCTGATCCTAGTCAATTAGGTCACATCAGGAGTGGCTGCATTCTCTTTCTTCTGTGGCCTGGTAATTCAGCTTCCTCCTCAGGGGAGGTAATTAAAGAGCAGGGTAATCAGTTCATGTCAATGACAGTCACTGTTCCTATTACAATGGAACCCACTTGGATACTGAACTGCCATGGGTTACATCTGTGCAGGGGTCTTAGTTTATCTCCATGCATGTTCCTTCCTTGTTTGAGGTATCAGTCTCAGGAAAGACCCCTGTGCTCACATATTTTGGGTTCGTTGCTTTCCTTGTGAGTTCCTGTCCTCTCCAGATCTTACTGTTTCCCACTTCTTTCCTATGATTCCCTGCACTCTGCCCAAAGTTGGCCATAAGTCTCAGCATCTGCATTGATAGTCTGCAGGGCAGAGCCTTTCAGAGGTCCTCTGTGTCAGGCTCCTGACTTGTTCCCTCTTTTCTTCTTCTTCTGATGTCCACCTTCTTTGCCTTTATGGATAGGAATTGAGCATTTTTACAAGAGTCCCCCCTCTTGATTAGTTTCTTTAGGTGTACAGATATTAGTAGGTTTATCCTATATTATATATCTATATTAGTGAGTATATACTATGTGTGTCTTTCTGCTTCTGGGATAGCTCACTCAGGATGATCTTTTCCACATCCCACCATTTACCTAGAAATTTCATGATTTCCTTGTTTTTTATTGATGAGTAATATTCCATTATGTAGATGTAGCAAATTTGTTTCCACTCCTCCACTGAGGAGCATCTGGGCTATTTTGAGCCTCTGGCTATTACAAATAAGGCTTCCACAAACATGGTTGAGCAAATGTCCTTGTTGTGTACTTGAGACCTTTTTAGGTATATGCCTAGGAGTGGTGTAGCTGGATTTGGGGAAGTGCTATTCCTAGTTTTCTGATAAAACACCAGATTGATGGCCAGAGTGGTTGTATAAGTTTACATTTCCACCAGCAGTGTTTCTCCACAACTTTCCATCATGTGTTGTCATTTGAGTATTTGAGCTTAGCCATTCTGATGGGTGTAAGATGAAATCATAGGATTGATTTGATTTGCATTTCCCTTATGACTAAGGACATTGGGCATATCTTTAAGTGTTTCTCTGCCATTTGATATTCCTCTATTGAGAATTCTCTGTTTAGTTTTGTGATCCATTTTTTATTTGGATAACTTGTTTTGTTGCTGTTTAACTTCTTGAGTTCTTTATAGATACTGGCTTGCCTTGGCTCACTTGGCTGGATCAGCAGGTGTGTGTGTCCTTCTGAGTAGTCATTCAGGAACCCTCCTGTTCCTGAAATTCACAGTTAAAACTTTGCCTTCAGGACAGAGATATTATTTCATGTTATATGTCTAGGACAGAAAAGCATATTTGTCCTCCAGATAAACCCTGTAAAAGTATTGTGAGTTCCAGGAATGCTTGTTTAGAGGTGTCACCTTAGCTCATGGGGTCTGAGGTAGCTGGGTAACCACTTGTTCATGGCCAGGATTCTCTGTTCCATAATGAGTTTCTGAAAAGCATGCCTTATAATGTCAGAAATCTGTTCTCCTTTAGCAGAATCATTTCTCCCTGTTAAATTCATTGTAAAAGTTGTCACCATAGTATTTTTATTGATTATGTAATTTCATATAATATACTTTACACTGCTTTTCTTTTGCTCCCACGTTCAAATTCCTACCCATATGACACACTAAAATTTTTGTATCTTTAAAATACATCAATTGAAGAATGTGTTGTTCATATTCTTATTGAAACATGATCAGAAACTCAGTGCCAAGTCACTTAAAGGAAACTGAGTTCATCCTTGCAGCAACCTGTCACCAACCACAAGAAAAAGCCATCAGTCCTAAAGAGCTCTATACTTCATCACCTTGATCACACTTTTATTATTTATTATGATTTGTTCCCTGTGTTTCCCCACTGCTACTCTCCCCCTCTTCTCCTTCCAGTCCCACCCACACTCCTTCTTCTACCTCTATGCCCTTTCTCTATGTCCTGCATAGGATAGGAATTCCTTCTCTTTCTATCTGACCCCAGCTTATCAGGTTTCATCAAGTCTGGCTGCATCATCTTCCTAAGTGACCTGATTCTCAGAGCATTGTTTCCTTGTGCCCTCAGTTTCCTCTGCTAATGTCACTCTTCCTGCCTCCTCTCCTGCAGACTTCCCAGAGGACTGAGGTGAGAGAGAATTTCATTGGGAAATCCAATTTAGAGCTGGGTGTTTTAACGTTTCTCTTTGCATAATATCAGTAGGTCTCTGTATGTTATACCATTTGATGCAGAAAGAAGCATCTTTGTGGATCCAAGAAAATGGTAATAATCTATCAGTTGAGGGCAGGAAGAAACATATTTTCATAACAATAGCATTTGTTGCTTTAAAATTTCTGAAGGATGTCCTGACCCAAACTCAAATAACTGCCATCCAATTGGACTAGTTTGAAGACTGGTTTGGTTACAATAGATGTCCTATTGGAACTTTATCCCCCTCTGTCAGGAAACCTCCTAATAAGTGAGTACACACCATATTTGTGTTTGTGAATTTCAGTTACTTCACCCAGTATGATTTTTTTCTGGTTCCATTCATTTGCCTAAAAATAAAATGATGTCATTTTTATTTTAGCAGAGTAACACTTCATTATGGATTAATCCATATTTTCCCCAAAGGAGATTATCAGTCCTGTTCTTTAGATCTTAGAAGTTGCTGGGACTTTAATCATTGTAATGAATGATAGGCTATCAGGATAACTGTGTTCTTTTAGCCTAGAAGTTCCTCCATCTTCTTTTACTTCCTGGTGATTTGAATTTCAATGTCCCCTTGAACATCTTCTATTTACATGTTTAGTACTCAGTAAGGAAATGTCAGGGAAGGCCTAGGAGGTATGGTCTTGTTAGATAATATAATTGGAATCATATTACAGGAGAGTGTGCTGTGAGGTTGATATTCTAATGAAAGTGACCAGATTGAATGGAGTCATTATTTCTCGGTCTATGTCACATTAATCATTGTTCCTTGGCTTTGGTCTCTCTATTTCTGAATCTGTCTCTCTAGAGCTTTCTTTCTCTGTCTCTGTCTATATACTCTCTGCCTGCTTCTTGTTGTTCAGTATGAAAAGCTTCCACTTCTGCTGAAAGAGGACAGCAAGCTGAATGCTTGCTGACCTGATATGGATGGTCTCTGTAAAAAATAGAAGATAGGTCCCAATTAAACACTTTTTTTGTTCAAACAATTGCCTTTGTCAGGGAGCATTTTCCCACCAAATAATTCACTGACTGTGGACATATCTGTGCATTTAACAAATAATAATGGAATCTGTGATAATGTGAAAGTCACATGTCAAGGACAAGTGACTTTATTCAAGACCACATGAAAGAAAGATGTGATACTTTTCCTGAACTAAGATTCTTGGACCCAGAAACTCTCATCTCTGGGTTTTATGCTTTCAGCTGCCCAGATTTAGGCATATAGGGCTTTCCACCCTTTCTCTCAAGCACACTGTCCACTGGGCCCTTTTAATAACTGCCTCCCAAAAATGTTACCTGCTTTCACCTCTTGCATGACAATTTTCTCCAACTCAGCCAATCATCACCTGAGAGAATCTTGAGGTTACCAAGAATATTAGGAAACAAACTTTCCTCAGTGTCCAAGATGTCTGATCTTGCACACATGACTTTTTCTTGTAAAACCCAACAAGCCTTTATCTCATCCATTTATCCAGACCCTACACCTTTACTCTTTTTTTCCCTCTGTGATAGTGTCAGGTAGGAAAAAAAAAAAACTTAAATGTTCATTTAATTGGACAACTTCCTAAGTAGGATAGCTTAAATGTGGTGAGTGATTAAATGGAATGTAAGGAATGACAAGGGGTTCTCCTACTGTGGTCTTGCATTTGAAATTTCATAGGTTGTGACTTTGAAATGAGCAGTTACTCAGGTACTCACTAAATGTACCTTCACATTCTGGTCTAGGATTCCCTGGGATACTGAGTCTTTAAGAGCAGGGAAAAGAGAAGGAAAGCAGACAATTTCTCGGACTGCTTAGACTGAAACAGACAACGGTCAGTAAGTTTAAAAGGAGAACTGAGAGGCATTAAACTTTTTGACAGCTGGTGATGTTCCACACTAGTGTTGCCAATCCTCTATGAGCAGGTTTGCCTTGGATGACATGCCTGGATTAGCAGCTATATCCTACTCAGTGGTCAGTGAACAAGCCTCCTGGTCCTGGGGTTTAAAGTCAAAACTGGGTCTATTGGAACTTTAACCCCTCCCCCGCCAGTAGGAAACCTCCTAATAAGTGAATACTTACCATATGTGTCTTTCTTCATCTTTGTTACCTCACCGAGGATGATTTTTACCTGTTCTATCAATTTGCCTGAAGAAAGCATGGTATCATTTTCTCAGCTGAATAATACTCCTTTATGGAAATATTCCACATTTTCCTCAAAGGAGATTCAGTCTTGTTCATAATCCTTGAAAGTTGCTGGGATTTTAATGATTGTATTGAATGACAAACTATCGGGTTAACAATGTTTTTTTGGCCTAGAAGTTTATCTTATTCCATTTCCTGGTGATTTGAATTGAAATATACCTTTGAAACTCCTTTATTTACAGGTGGAGTCTCTAGTAAGGAAATGTTTGGAAAAAGGTTAGGATGTATAGCCTTGTTAGATAATATAATTCATATTGGAGTTATATTATAGAAGGGTGTTCTTTGAGGTCAGTATGCCAATGTAAATGACTAGAGAGGATGGATTCTCTATTGCTAGGTCTCTGTCACTTTCTGTCTTTGTTTGTGTTGATCTTGGTCTCTCTATTTCTGAATATCTCTCTAGCTTTTTGTATCTTTCTTTCTGTGTCCTCTCTTCATGCTGCTTGTGGTTCAGTATGAAAAGCTCTCAGTGCTGCCAAAGGACTACAACAAGATGACTGTTTGCTGACTTGACATCCTGAATGGTCTCTATAAAATATATAAGCAAGGTCCCAATTAAATGCTTTTGTTCAAAGAGTTGCTTGGTCAGGGAGCATTTTCACAGGAAATAATTCACTGACTGGGGACATATCTATGCATTTAACAAATAATAATGGAATCTGTGATAATGTGAAACTCACATGTCAAGGACACATGACTTTATTAATGACCAATTGAAAGAATTTTGGGAAAATATTCCAGAATTAAGAGTCTTGGATACAGGAACTGCCATCTATGTGTTGTGTGTTTTCAGCTGCCCAGATTGAGGCATATAGGGCTGCACAGTCTTTCTCTTAAGCAAGTTGTCCACTTGGCCTTTTTAATAAGTGGCTTTGAAACTCTTAATCTCTTTCATGACATCATTTTGCTTCTTAGTCAATCAGCACCTGAGAGAATCTTGAAGTTTTCATGGAGGTGAGAAAACAAACTTTACTCAGTGTCCAGTAACTCTTATACTGTACACATGTGATGTTTTCTTGTGAAACCCAACAAGCCTTTATCTCATCCCTTTATCCAGATCCCACACCTTTACTCCTATTTACCTCTATGACAATGTCAGGTAGGAAATGAAAATTTAATGTTTATTTATTTGTACAGCTTCCTAATTAGGCAAGCTTCAAAGTGATGTTGGATTAAGGGTAAGGTACCCAATGACAATGTCTCCTACTGTGGTCTTGGATCTGAAATATCCTTCGTTGTGACTTTCAACTGAGAAGTTACTCACATACTTACTAAATGGACCTTCATATCCTTATTGATATAGTAGGACAGCAGGGTCTAGTATTCCCTAGGCTATTTATAGAGCAGGAAAACAAAAGCAAACCAGAAAATTCCTGGCATGTGTTAGCTAAAACAGAGAAAGATTGGTGTACATAAAAGAAGAACTGAAAGGCAATAAACTTTTTGGCAGCTGGTGCTGTTCCACACTATTGTTGCCAACCCATTGCCTTGCCTGACCTGGCTGGATTATCAGCTCTGTCGTACACAATAGTTAGTGAGCAATCCTCCTGATCGAGGGGGTTAAGTTGAAACTGGGCTTTCAGGACAGAGAAATGTGTCTGTGTTATATGCCTAAGACAAAAAAGCAGCTGGGTTACCTGCTCTGGTCCTCCAGAGAAACCCTCTAAACATAGTATTAGAGCCAGAACTGCTTGATCAAAGGTTCCCCCTGGGCTTCTGGGGGCACCTTCTGAGGGAACTGGGCAACACTAGTTTCTGGCTAGGATTCTCTGCTACTTAATGAGTTCCTGGAAAGCATGCCTTACAAAGTCAAACTCTGCACTCCTTGAGAGGAATGAGGAATCCTTTCTCCATGTTATAAGTCATTATAAAAGTGTTTAACCTACTATTTTTATTGCTTATGTAGGAATTCCATATTATATACTATGTTTCCATTGTTCCCAGGTTCAAATTCCTACCGATGTGTCACTGTAAATTTCTTTTTCTTAAAATACATCAATTCAAGTATGTATTTTTTTTTCTAATCATTCGAACATGATCAGAGTGTCAGTGCAAACTCTCTTAAAGAAAACTGTGTTCATCCTTGCCAAACCCTGGGAACACCCCCAAGCAGAAGCCTTTAGTCCAGAAGAGCTCTATACTTCATTCCCTTGATCACAGTTTTCTTATGTAGTTATTTATTTTTCACATTGTATCCCCTCTGATGCCCCCCCTTCTCCTTCCAGTCTGACCTATCCTCCTCCTTCTACCCCTATGTCCTCTCTCTAGTTCACTGATAGGGGAGGTCCTCCTCCCCCTTCTAGCTGAACCTATCTTATCATGTCTCATCAAGGCTGGCTGCATCATCTTACTCTGCAGTCTCATTCTCAGGGCATTGTTCTCCTTGTGTCCTCAATTACTACTACTTATGAAACTTCTTACATCCTCTCCTTTAGCCCCTTCCCCCAGAGCTCTCAGGGTAGGAAGAATTCCATAGGAAAATCCCATTGAGTGCTGTGTGTTTTAAGGTCTCTCTCTGCTAATATAGGACCGTGGTTCTCTATATGTAATCCCATTGAATGTAGACTAGGCACATTTATGGATCCAAGAACATGGCACTGAAAAATCAATTGAGAGCAGAGAGCAATATATTTTAATAACAACACCCTGGGTTTCTTGAAAATTTCTACAGGATGTCCTGGCCCAACAACTCAATTAACTGACACCCAATCTCCCTAGTGGAAAACTGATTTGTTTACAATAAATGGTCTATTGGAAGTTTATCCACAATGTTAGGAGAACTCCTAATAAGTGAATACATACCATATTTTTCTTTTTGAATTTTAGTAACTTCATCCAGGATGTTTTTCCCTAGTTCCAAAGATTTGTCTGAAAATATGATGTCATTTTCTCAGATGAATAATACTCTGTTATAGAAATATTCCACATTTTACCCAAAAGAGATTGTCAGTCCTGTTATTTAGTCCTTGGAAGTTGTTGGAAATTTAATCATTTTATTGAATGACAAACTATCAGGATAACTATGATCTTTTAGCCTAAAAGTCTCTCCATCTTCCACTTCTTGGTGATTTCATTGCAAATCCAGTTGACACTCCTCTATTTACATGTTTAGTCTCCAGTGAGGAAATGTCTGGGAAGGGTTAGGTCTATAGACTTTTTAGATTATATAATTTCTCTTGTTTCACTAATTATTTTTGCAGCCCTTTTGTGTTTTGTATACAGGAGGTCAACTCATTTTTCTGAGTTAATTTTGTTTCCAGTCACTTTGCTGAAGGTGTTTATCAGCTGTAGGAGTTCCCGGGTAGAATTTTTTTGGTCATTCATGTATACTATCATATCATATGCAAATAGTGATATTTTTACTTCTTCATTTCACATTTCTATCCTCTTCATCTTCTTCAATTGTTTTATTGCTGTAACAAGAACTTCTAGAATTTGCTGTATATTGCCTTTTCTATGTTCAGGTATGTGCCATGTATCCCTGATCTCTCCAAGACTTTAAGCATGAATGAACATTGAATTTCATCAAATGCTTTTTCAGCATCAAAGTAGATTACCATGTTTTTTTTTCTTCATTGTTTTAATATGGTAGATCACATTGAAGGATTTCCATATATTGAACCACCCCAGCATACCTGCGATGAAGCCTACTTGGACATAATTGATGATGTCTCTGATGTGTTCTTATATCCAGTCACAGACATTCAGTACCTTAGTGTGACCCTAACCAAGCAAGTCAAAGACTTGTATAAAAAATATTAAGTCTCTGAAGAAAGAATTAGAATAAGATATCAGAAGATCAATTGACAGATCTCCCATGCTCATGGCTTGGCACACTTAGAATTGTAAAAACGGCCATCTTACCGAAAACAATCAACAGATTCAATGCAATTCCCATCAAATTACCCATGTAATTCTTTACAGACTTTGAAAAAAAAATCATCAACTTTACATGGAAATACAAGAAACCTAGAATTGATTAACTAATCCTCTACAATAAAAGATCATCTGGAGAGATCTGTATCCCTGATCTCAAGGTGTTTTATAGACTAACAGTAATAAAAGTACATCATACTGGCATTGAAACAAAATAGGGGATCAATGTACCCAAATAGAAGAAACAGAAATCAAGCCATGCACATATGGATGACTGATTTTTGACAAAGATGCAAAACCAAACAATGGTAAAAGGACAGCATCTTCAACAACTGGTGCTGGTCTAACTGGATGTCTACATGTAGAAAAATGCAAATAGATCCATACTCATCACCCTGCAGAAAACTAATGTTCATGTGTATCAAACACCTCAACAAAAAACCAGACACATTAAATCGGTTAAAAGAAAAAGTGGGGAAGAACCTCATTGGCATAGAGACAACTTCCTGAAAAGACCACCAACAGCACAAGCTCTAAGAGCAACAATCAGTAAATGGGACCTCATGAAATGGAAAAGCTTCTGTAAAGCAATGACACTGTCATCAAAACAAAACAAATGCATACAAATTGGGAAAGGATCTTCACTATGTCACTATGTGACAGAGGGCTAATATCCAGTATATATAAAGAACTAAAGAAGTTGCAAATAAAGAAATCAAGTAATCCAATTAAAAAATGGGGAACAGAGCTAAAGAGAGAATTCTCAATAAAGGAATAGTGAATGGCCGAGAAACATTAAAGAAATGCTCAACATATTTAGCGATTAGAAAATTGTAAATCAAAACAACCCTGAGATTTCACCTTACACCCATCAAAATGGCCAAGATCAAAATCTCTAGTGACAGCACAGCCTGGAAAGGTTGTGGAGAAAGGAGAACTCTCCTCCACTGCTGGTGGGAAGGTAAACTTTTACAACCACTCTGGTAATCTATCTGGTGCTTTCTCAGACAACTAGGAATAAGGCTTCTGTAATTTCCAGTTATACCACTCATAGAAATAAATCCAAAAGAGGCTAAAGTACACAATAAGGACATTTGTTCAACCATGTTTAAATGAAGCAGCTTTATTTGTAATAGCCAGAATCTGGAAACAACCCAGTTGCCCCCAACTGAGGAATGGATACAGAAAATGTGGTACATCTGCATAATGGAATATTACTCAGGAATATAAAACAATGAAATTATGAAATTTGCATGTAGGGGGTGGGGAAAGATGGCGGTGCCAGGAGGATTCTCATTCTGTGCAGCAGCAGCAGCAGGATCAGCACAGTGACCAGTAATCAGAACTCGAGGCCATAAAACACAGTCATTGTGTTTCCCAGGTGAGAGGATACCCCACGGTGGGGGATTCAATCAGCTTTTAACTCACCAGGTTAAACCACGGAAGAGATCCTGGTTCTGCCAGATGCTTGGCTGCTGGCTGCCAGCCCCAGCCCAAGCCCAGAGATACAAGCCTGTGTCTCTGGTCACAGTCCCAGACTGAACCATGTGCACCACACTATCAGAGACTGGAATTTTCAGTCGAGAGATAACCCCAGGGTACAGGAAGATTGGGACCAGCCGTAGGTCACCCAGACATCCCCTGGAAAAGACTACAGTTCCATGGGCACCCCAGGAGCAAGCCCGGAGCCAGAGCCAGGGACCCAGGCTCCAGCACAGAGCCCTGCCTGCCTGTGCTCCTGATTCGTTGCCTGAGATAGAACTGTGAGCACCAGGGAACCAGCAAATGAGTTTCACTGTCCGGTGCAAACACACAGGGAGGGAAACACTGGTCTGATCTCAGAGTACTCAGCCAACACCACCAACCTGAAAAGGTCCCCCGAAAATTACCCAGCTTAGGGAGGCACCCAGGCTCCCAAAGGCCGCAAAGGCAGACACGGGCAGTTTCTGCGCACCAGACAGCTGGCAAAGATTGAGCCGCCAACACTCAGCTGTGCTCCAGGCACAGGCAGTTTCTGCTGCCAGCCAGCTGGCGGACACTGAGCAGTGTGCACCAGGGCAAAAAAAAAAAAGACACTGGGAGTCCGTGTCTCCAGAGAATCCACAGGGAAGGAAGAAAAATGTACTGACTTAAATCAGCCAATCCTTCCCTAGAAAAAGTCTAGCAGAACAGTGGGGCCAAGGTGCCATCACTCAGCTGTGCTCCAGACACAGGCACAAACAGTTGCTGCACGCCTGATGTCCAACTGGGTCACAGCAGCTGTTCATTAAATTTACAATAAGAAAGCCAGAAAAAGGGCAGCTGCACTCAGGACTACCCTGGGTGAGAGGAGAACCCTCTTGACTACAAAGACCGCAGTTACCAATCAGGTCTATATCCCTGAGGTGAGCAACTCCTGAAAAAACACCAGCCATCCAGGGACCATACACAAAAAGCTGAGAAGACATCCTTCAGGAAAAACCAGCTTTCTGCAAAGGGGACTCTCTCCACCACAGGATCCCCAGGAACCACCACAAAATAACCCCAAACACCTAAGATAGCACAATGGGTAGAGGCCAGCATAAAAGTTCAAGCAACAAAAGACAGAGCAATATGGCATCTCCAGAATCCAGTTACCCAGGGGCAAGAAGCCCTGGACACCCCAGAATAACTGCAATCCAAGAAGATGACCTAACAACTATGCTCATGAAGATGATAAGAGAAGAAACAAATAAGATACGTAAAGACATAGAGGAAGATAAACTCAAACAGAATATTGCCATCCATAAAGAAATAGAGGAAGCTGCAGCCAAACAGTTTATGGCCTTTAGAAAGAAAATGCTTAAAGCCCTGAATGAAATAAAAGAAACAGTGTTGAAGGAACTAAAAGAAAAACAGGAAAGTATAATCAGACAGGTGAAGGAAGTAAACAAAACAACTCAAGACCTGAAGATAGATTTGGAAAAATTAAAGAAAACACAAATGGAAGAAATAATGGAAAGGAAGAATCTAGGGAAGAAAACAGGAACTACAGAGGTAAGCATAACCAATAGACTACAAGAGATGGAAGAAAGAATCTCAGGTGTAGAAGATACAATGGAAGGAATCGATGTATCTGTCAAAGAAAATGTTAAATCCGAAAAATTCCTGACACAGAACGTCCAAGAAATGCAAGACAATATGAAAAGACAAAACCTAAGAATACTAGGTATAGAGGAAAAAGAAGACTCCCTTCTTCAAGGCCCAGAAAATATTACAACAAAATCATTGAAGAAAATTTCTCCAAACTAAAGGAGAGGCCAACTAGAATGCATGAGGCCTACAGAACACCCAACAAATTTGACCAGAAAAAAAATCCTCCTGCCACATAATAATCAAAACAGTAATTATACAGAACAAAGAAAAAATACTAAAAACTGCAAGGGAAAAAGGCCAAGTAACATATAACAGCAAACCCATTAGAATCACACCTGACTTTTCAACAGAGACTATGAAAGGCAGAAGGGCTGAAACAGATATCATACAGACCCTAAGAGAACACAGATGTCAGCCCAGGCTACTATACCTGCAAAACTCTCAGTTCACCCAGAGTGAGTTGTCCCAGAAGCAAAAAGACACACATGGTATATACTCACTCATATAGACATACAACATAGGACAAACCCACTAAAACCTGTGCATCTAAAGAAACTAAGCAAGAGAGAGGACCCTAACTAAAATGACCAATCCCCATCTGGAAAGGCAAAGAGGATGGACATCAGAAGAAGAAAAAAAACAGGAAACAACCTAGGAACCTACCACAGAGGACCTCTGAAAGCCTCTACCCTACTTACTATCAAAGCAGATGCTGAGCCTGATGGCCAACTGTTGGGCAGGATGAATGGAATTTCATGTAAGAACTGGGAAATAGTAAGAGCTGGAGAGGACAGGGTTTCCATAAGGAGAGCAACAGAACAAGAAAATTTGAACACAGGGAACTTCTCAGAGACTCATACTCCAACCAAGGACTATTCATAAAGATAACCCAGAACCCCTGCACAGATGTAGCCCAGGGAAGTTCAGAGTCCAATTGGGTTACATAGTAATGAGAAGAAGGACTGCCTCTGACATAATCTGATTGGCCTGCTTTTTGATCACCTCCCCCTGCAGGGGAGCATTCCTAGCAGGCCATAGTAGAGGACAATGTAGCCACTTTTGATGTGAACTGATGGACTAAGATCAGGAAGGAGAGGAGAACCTCCCCTATCAGTGGACTTGGGGACTGACATACATGCATAGGGAGGAGGGAGGGTGGGGTTGGGAGGGAAGGAGGAGGGGCTTATGGGGGGATGCAGAATGAATAAAGTGTAATTGATGAAAAATTTTAAAAAAGTAAAAAAAAAAAGATAATTTAAGAACCTTAAATGACTTTCAAAAGTGGAGGAAAACATGGAGTTAGTCAATTTACATGGAGCACATCTCGCCCCTGGGGGCAATCGTCCCCTGAACCTACTCAGACCTCGGACTCCACCACTGCTAATTCTAGAACTGATGCAGGATGTACCAACGAGGGGGTGAAGGCTTCTCATAATATTTACTATAAGCCCACACCTGTTTGTTTATATCGCACATTTTTATTCATTATTAGCCAGATAGAGCTAAGTTATTGTGGTAATGATACTTGCTTTTTTGCCCAATGCTGGAATGCTAGTGAATTTAGGTATGCCCTGGTTACTCGCATGCCCTGCTGGGTGCCTGTGCCCATTGATGCCCCTCACGCTATGACTCTCTTCAGACAGAAAAGGGATCTTGGAACTACAAAAACCATTGTTACTACGATCTCATTGGCGGCTGTTGGAGCTACCACCCGGGCATTAGCCATGAGTCATACTGGGCAGACTGCTCAGACCCTGAATAATCTTTTAGCCAATGTAGCTCATGCCTTAGATGTACAAAAAAAAAAAAAAAAAAAAAGAATTAATGCTCAACTAAAAGGAGGCTTGATGGTGTTCAATCAGAGGATTGACCTCGTGCAGGAGCAAATTGATACCCTATGGCAAATCGCTCAACTTGGCTGTCAATGAAAGTATGCTGGACTTTGAGTCACTAGCATACAACATCAGAATTTTTCCTGTGCTGCAAATCTGTCTAAACAATTGTCTAGCTGTATTTTAGGTAATTGGACTGGAGAATTCGATACTACTATGTGGCAGCTGAGAGTGGCCATTGTCAAGGTAAATTCTACCAGCATGGACACAGGACTAGCCACAGGATTACCATCATGGATTGCTGCAGCTATGAATCATCTGAAGGAATGGGCGGGCATGGGAGCGTTAGCAGGCCTTCTGGTGTTGGTCTCCTTGGTTTGCCTGTGGTATATATGCAAGATTAGAGTCTTACAATAGCATAATTCAGCCATGACCATTCAGGCCTTTACAGCCATTGAAGCAGGACATTCTCCCCAAGCATGGTTGGCTATCATAAAAAGCTAAAATGTTATGCTCAGGATGTGAGGGTAAGCACTGCACTTAGGGTCAGCCCCTTTGGACCCAGAGAAGAGCAAGTCTGATTGCATGCAGATTGATGCCCCAGGTCCCGCCTCTGAGAAAAGGTATCATATGGGTCTGATGCTCTTTGGGTGGATGACACCTAAATGAACATCAGTACAAAGTCCGAATTTATTTCTAATATCAGAGATCAGACCTCTACTCTTGGCTGATGTGTCTAAAACAAAAAGGGGGAACTGTAGAGAGCTGCGTAATGCCGCGCCTTAAAGATGGAGCTGGTTTCCGCCTTCCACTTTCCTAATGGTGAGTGCTCTCTATCACAAACAACTCCACATTTGGCTAAGGCCGAGGATCTGGCTTGCTCCCATGTATGTGGACCTATCTGCATTGCCCACGTGGCACACTGGGGTTGGCTACCCAGAGGCTATTTAAGCTGTGGGCTGGCTTTCTCCAAGGTCAGATGATTGTTCAAGGTTCCTGAATAAACTGCATTGAAAAAAAAGGAATTTGCATTTAAATAGTGGGAACTGGAAGTGAGCTCTCCCAAGAAGCAGAACAATGCACATGGTACATACTCATTCATATAGACACATAATATAGGATAAACCTACTAAAATCTGTGCACCTAAAGAAACTAATCAAGAGGGAGGACTCTGGCTAAAATGCTCTTTGTCTATCTCAAAAGGCAAAGAGGATGGACATTAGAAGAAGGAGAAAACAGGGAATAAGTTATGAGCTTGCCACAGAAGTCCTCTGAAAGGCTTTGCCCTACAGACTATCAAATCTGATGCTGAGACTTAAAGACAACTATTGGGCAGAGTGCATGAAATCTAAGAGATGGGAAATAGCAAGATCTGGAGAGGACAGGAGCTCCACAAGGAGAACAACAGAACCAAAAATCTGGGCACAGCTGTCTTTTCTGAGACTCATACTCAAACCAAGTACCATGCATGGAGATAAGCTAAAACCCCTGTGCAGATGTAGCCCATGGCAGTTCAGTGTCAAATGGGATTCCATAGTAATGGGAACAGGAGTAGCCTCTGACATGAATTGTTTTGCCTGCTCTTTGATCACCTCACCCTGATGGTGAGCAGTTTTACCAGGCCTCAGAGTAAGGCAATGCAGACACTCCTGAATAGATCTGATAGCCTTGGATCAGAAGCATAGAGAGGAAGACCTCCCCTATCAGTGGACTTGTAGAGTGGCATGCATGGAGAAGGGGGAGGAAAGGTGGAAAGGAAGAAATGAAAGTAGGAACGATGAGTAAGCAAATTTTCCTCAGTGTTCAATATCTCTGATCCTGGGCACAGGTGAGTTTTTCTTGTGAAACCAAAAAAGCCTTTATCTCATCCCTTTATCCAGATCACACAAGGTTACTCCTTTTTACATCTGTGACAATGTGAGGTAGAAAATGAAAATTTAATATTATTTATCTTGACAGTTTCCTAAGTAGGGAAGCTTCAAAATGATGTAGATTAAGGGGAATGTAACACATAGCAAAGTGGTCTCATAGTGTGTTCTTAGATTTGAAATTTCCTGGGTTGTGATATTGAACTGCGCAGTTACTGTGTACTCAACACATGTACCTTCAGATTCTTATTGATATAATAGGCTGGCATGTTCTACGGTTCCCTGGGGTATTGAGTCTTTAGGAGCAGGGAAAGATAATTAAACCAGCCAATTCCTGGGACTGGTTTGGCTGAAACAGAGAAAGATCAGTGAGTGTAAAAGGAGAACTGAGGGGCAGTAAACTCTTTCACAGCAGGTGCTGTTCCACACTAGTGTTGGCAATCCTCTATGAGTAGGGCTGCCTTGGGTGACCTGGCTGGATTGGCAAATGTGTCCTACTCATTGGTCAGTAAGGAACCATCCTAGTCTTGGGGTTTATAATTCAAACTGATCCTTCAAGACAGAAAAATGAGTCCATGTTATATGCCTAGAACACAAGAACAACTATGTTTCTTGCTGTAGTCTTCCAGACAAACCCTCTAATTGTAGTATTAGTGCCAGTACTGCTTGTTCAGAGGTGCCATCTGAGCTCGTGAGGTCTGAGGTAGCTGGGTAAGCAGTAGTACATGGCTAGGATTCTCTGCTACATAATGAGTTCCTTGGAAAGTATGCCTTACAAATTAAATATCTGCCCTCAATTAGTTGGATCTTTTCTTCATGTTATAAGTCATTATAAAAGTTGTCAACATAGTATTTTTATTGACTATGTGGAAATTTTATATAATATACATTACACTCCTTTTCCATTGGTCCCAGGTTCAAATTTCTACCCATGTGTCCCAAAACTTTACTCCTATTTACCTCTGTGACAATGTCAGTTAGGAAATGAAACTTTATCTTTATTTAACTGGACTGCTTCCTACGTAGGAAAGCTTCAAAGTGATGTGGGATTAAGGTGAATGTACTGAATGACAAGGTGGTCTTATAATGTTGTCTATGTTGTGACTTTTTAACTTAGCAGTTACTCTCATACTCATAAATGTACCTTCACATTCTTATTGATATATTAGGCTGGCATGGTCTAGGGTTCCCTGGGGTAGTGTGTCCTAAGAGCAGGGAAAAGAGAAGCAAACCATATAATTCCTGGGACTGGTTTAGGTGAAAGAGAGAAAGATTTGTGTATGTAAAACAAGAAATAAGGGGCAATAAACTCTTTGACAACTAGTGTTGTTCCACACTAGTGTTGGCAACCCTCTATGACCAGGGTTACCTTGCCTGACCTGGCTGGATCTGCAGCTATGTCCTACTCAGTGGTAATAGAGAAATCTTCCTGGTCTTGGGGTTAATAATTAAAACTGGTCATTTAGGACAGAGAAATGGGTCCATGTTCTATGCCTAAGACACAAGACAGAAGTGATTCTTGATGAAAAACCAAACCAAACCAAAACAAAACAAAAAACAAAAAAACATCTAAACATAGTGTTAGTGCCATAACTGCTTGTACAGAAATGCCACCTGAGCTCATGGAGTCAGCTCATGAGATAGCTGGGTAACCACTAGTTCGTGGGTAGGATACTCTACTACATGAGTTCATGGATAGAACGCCTTACACAGTCAAACTCTGCCAACATTTAGTGGAATCTATTCTTCATGCTAAAAGTCATTGTAAAAGTTGTCAACATTTTATTTTTATTGATTATGTGGGAATATTATATGCTATACATTATACTGCTTTTCCATTGCTCCCTACAACATGAGTCACACTAATATTTTTTCTCTAAAATACGTCAAATCTAGTATATGTTGTTCGCATACTCATTGGAACAAGACCAGAATCTCAGTATCAAGTCCCTTAATGAAAACTGAGTTCATCCTTGCCACACCCTGTCACTACCACCAAGAAGAAGATATCAGTCCTGAAGATCTTTATATTTCATCACCTTGATCACTGTTTTTCTTATGTATTTATTTATTATGAATTTTTATCTTTGTATCCCCCTCCCTCTTCTCCTTCCAATCCCATCCACCCTTGTTCTTCTATCTCTTATGCACTCTCTCTAAGTTCCCTGATGGTGGAGGTCCTCTTCCCCTACTATCTGACCCTAGCTTATCAAGTCTCAACAAAGCTGGCTGCATCTTCTTCCTCTGTGGCCTGATTATAAGGGCATTGTTCCCCTTATGTCCTCAATTCCTTCTACTTTTGACAGTCTTCCTGCCTCCTTTCCTGCTGGAAAGGATCTTCCAAGATCTCTAAGAGGAGGGAGAATATCAAATGGAAATCCTATTTAGACCTGGGTTTTTCATGGTCTCTCTGTCTGCATATTATCAGACTGTGGGTCTCTATATGCAATCCCATTTGTTGCAGAAGAAAGCATCTCTGTGAATGCAAGACCAAGGCACTGATATACGAGTTGAGGGCAGAGAGCAACATATTTTAATAACAACAGCCTGGGTTGCTTAAAAATTTCTGTATGATGCTCTGGCCTAATGGCAAAATTCTCTGCCACCAAATCGCACTTGTGGAAGACTGGTTTTGTCACAATAGGCCTAAGGGAACTTTAACCCCCACTATTACGAGACCTCCTGATAAGTGAATAGATACTGTATTTGTCTTTCTATATTTTACTTACTTCATTCAGGATGATTTTTCCTGTTTCCATCCATTTGCTTGAGAAATTATCATGATGTCATTTTCATTTTCTTAGTTGAATAATACTCCATTATGGAAATATTCCATTTTTTTCCCCAAAGGAGATTGTCAGTCTTGTTCTTTAATCCTTGGAATTTGCTGGAACTTTGATCATTGTATTGAATGACAAACTATAAGGATAATTATATTATTTTAGCCTAGAAGTCCCTCCATACTTCTTCTTGGTGATTTGAACTGCAATGTCTCCTTGAAGCTCATCTATTTACATTTTGAGTTCGCAGTGAGGCAATGTCTAAGAAGTGTTTAGAGGTATGGCCTTGTTAGATAACATAATTCCTGTTCGATTTATAATATGGGAGGGTGTGGTTTGAGGTTGATATGTCATTGAAAGTTACAAGAGAGAATGAAGTCTCTGTCTCTCATTCTCTGTCACTTTATATATCTGTGTATGTTGGCCTCGGTCTCTCTATCTGAATTTGTTTCTCTAACTCGTTCTCTCTCTGTCTCTCTCTTTCTCTGTCTACAACTCTCTGCCTGCTGCTTGTGGTAGAATATGAAAATCTCTCAGTTCTCCTGAAATACTACAACAAGATGACTGCTTTCACATGTGTACCTAAATGGTCACTGTAAAAATATAAGCAAGGTCCCAATTAAACATTTTGTGTTTAAAAATTTGCCTTTCTCAAGGAGCATTCCCCACTAAGTAATTTACGGACTGAGGACGTATCTGTGCTTTTAACAAGTAATAATACAATCTGTGAAAATGTGAAACTCACATGTCATCGATACGTGACTTTATTAATGACTTCTAGAAAGAAGTATCTGACAGCTTTCCTGAACTTAGAGTCTTGTACACAAGAACTGACATCTCTGGGTGTGTGTTTTCATCTGCACAGTTTGAGGCATTTTTGGTTGACCACCCTTTCTCTCAAGCAGGCTTTCCACTTGGCCTTTTTAATAACTGGCTCCTGAAACTTTTACTGGCTTGAACTTGTTTCAAGACATCATTCTGCCTCTAAGCCAATAAGCACCTGAGATAATCTTGAGGTTTCCATGGAGATGAGTAAAGAAACTTTCCTCAGTTTCTGTTCCTGTGCACAGGTGACTTTTTCTTATAAAACCCAATAAGCCTTTAATCTCATCCCTTTATCCAGAACCCATACCTTTAATCCTGTTTACTTTTGTGATCATGTTATGTAGGAAATGTAACTTTAATGTTTATTTAACTGGACAGCTGCCTAAGTAGGTAAGCTTCAAAGTGATGTGGGATTAAGAGGAATGCACCAAAAGATAAGGTGGTGTCATTATGTGTTCTTAGATCTGAGATTTTCTAAGTTTTGACTTTTAACTGAGCAGTTACTCACATCCTCAATACATATACCTTCACATTCTTATTGATATAATAGATTGGCAATGTCTAGGGTACCCTGGGGTAATGTATCTTTAAGATCAGGGAAAAGAGAAATGATACAGACAATTCCTGGGACTTGGGTGAAACAGAGAATGATCTGCATATCTAAAAGGAGAACTGACGGACAATAAAACCTTTGACAGCTAGTGCTATTCCGCACTAGTGCTGGCAGCCCTTTATGAGCAGGGTTGCCTTGGCTGACCTAGCTGGATTGGCAGCTGAGTCCTACTCAGTGGTCAGGAAGCAATCCTCCTGGTCCTGGGATTTACAAAGAAAACTGGTCATTTAGACAGAGAAATGGGTCCATGCACCTAGGAAACAAGTACAGCTGTGTTTCTTGATGTTGTTCTCCAGAAAACCATCTAAACCAAGAGTTAGTGTCAGAGCTTCTTGTTCAGAAGTGCATCCTGAGCTCATGGGGTCTAAGATACCTGGGTAACCACTGTTCATGGCTAGGATTCTCTGCCACATAATGAGTTCCTGTAAAGAATGCCTTACACAGTCAAACTCTGGGTTCCTTTAACGGAATCTTTTCTCCATTGTAAAAGTCATTGTACAAGTTGTCAATATATTATTTTTGTTGATTATATGGAAATATACATTATACTTCTTTTCCATTAATCCCAGGTTCAAATTCTAACCCATGAGTCACACTATTTTTCTTTTGTTGTTTAAAATACATCAATTCTAGTATGTTTTTTGTATACTCATTGGAACATGATCAGACTCTCAAGCCAAGTCCTTAAAGAAAACTATATTCATCCTTGGTGCACTCTGGAATTACCCCCAAGAAGCCATCAGTCCATCTCCTTTAGGGAAAACATCAAATATTTTCATGACAGAGTATTATTCAGCTAATAAAATGACATCAAGATATTTTTCAGCTAAATGGATGGAACTTGGAAAAATCATATTGCATGAAGTAACTAAAATGCATAAAGACAAATTTGTTTTGTATTCACTTATAAGGCGGTCTCCTAATTGCGGGGAATTATGTTCCATTAGGCCATCTATTATGACAAAACTAGTCTTCCACTAGGGAGAATGGATGACAGTTATTTGAGTTGTTGGTCCAGGGCATCCTATGGAAATTGACAAGCAACTGAGTCTGTTGTTATTAAAATATGTTGCTCTCTGCCCTCAACTGATAGATTATTGCCATGTTCTTGGATACACAGAGATACTTCCTTCTGCATCAAATGGGACTACATACACAGACCCAAAGTCTGACATTATGCAGATTGAGACCATAAAACACACATCTCTAAATGGGATTTCATAATGGAATTTTCCCTCCCTTAAGAGCTCTGGGAAACCTGCAGGAGAAGATGCCTGAAGAGTGTCATAATTAGAGGGAATTGAGGACACCAGGAAAACAATGTACAGAAAATCAGGCCATAGAGGAAGATGATGCAGCCAGCCTTGACTAGACCTGATAACTTAGGTTCAATAGAAGGGAGAGGCAGACCTCCCCCTATCAGGGAACTAGAGAGCGGGCATAGGGCTAGAAGAGCAAGGGTGGATGAGACTGGAAGGCACAGAACGAGGGGGCATTAGAGGAGATACAATGTGAACAAATCATAATAAATAAATAAGTAAGAAAAACGTGATATAGGTGATAAAAGATAGAGCTCTTCAGGAGTGATATCTTCTTCTTGGGGTGGTGCCAGGTTGCCTCAAGGATGAACTCAGTTTCCACTGAAAGACTTGGCACTTAGACTCTAATCATGTGCTAATGATTAGATGAACAGCACATACTTAAATTGATTATTAAAGAAAATATATTAGAGTGGCACATGGGTAGGAATTTGAATGTGGTGAAAGGGTTAGGCTAACTTTGTAACCTATATGTCTTCTAAAGCCTATAGTTTTGAGTTTTAGGTCCAGGTTAAGCTAAAGCCTCTTAGTACCTTTCCAGAGAGTGAAGGAATATGACCCTATCTGTGAGGACAGATATAAAAAAAAAGGGGGCAAGCAAGCAATGACCTTCACTCAGCAAAAGAATGACCAGACCCTTGTCCTTGAGATAGTGTTTCTTAGCAACAAACCTAGACTTCTTCTGAGTAGCTTTTGACCTCCAGCCAAGAGTCTGCAGTCCTAATCTTCAAGGATGAGCTAACCACCCCCACCTTAAAGTGCAGCTGCATCCACACTTGGCAGGACTGGCCAAGCTTGAGCACCTAAGACTAACCAATTATCTTACTTTATAGCTTCCTCATCCAATCCTAAATTGCCAAAACTAAAACTTCAAATTTCCCGCAATTTTTCTTTTAAAAACCTAAAGGCCTTTGTCTCCCGGTGCCACTCTTTGCTGACCAGCAAGGGTGACCCCATTGTACAATGGTTAATAAACCTCTTGCTTTTGCAACGAGTCTTGGTCTGGGGGAGTTTCTGGGAAGGGCACGATTGAACTCCTGAGCTGTGAGACCCCAGGTCTTACATTTTTGGTGCATTGGCCAGGAAAGGGCGTGCGGAAAAGGAGTGTATATTATATCAAATTCCCACATAAGCAATAAAAATAATATGTTGACAAAATTTTGCAATGACTTTTAACATGGAGAAAAGATTCCACTAAAGGAGGGCAGAGGTTTTCTTTGTAAGGCATGCTTTCCAGGAACTCATTATGTAGCTGAGAATCCTAGCCATGAACTAGTGTTTACCCAGCTACCTCAGACCACATGAGCATGGGTGGCACCACTGAACTAGCAGTTCTGGCCCTAACATTATGTTTTGAGGATTGTCTTCAGTACCACAGCAGGAAACATAGCTGCTCTTGTTTCCTAGGCCTAGAACATGGACACATTTCACTATCCTGAAGGCCCATTTTAAATGTACACACCAGGACCAGGAGGGATCCTCACTGACTACTGAGTAGGACATAGCTGCTAATCCAGCCAGCTGGATTAGTCAAGGCAACCCTGCTCAAACAGGATGGCAACACTAGTGTGGAATAGAACCAGCTTTCAAAGAGTTTATTTCCCCCATTTCTCCTTTTACACAGATTTTTTTTTCTCTTTTTCAGCCAAAACAGTCTCAGAAATTGTCTGGTTTCTAAGGATTCTAGTAATTGGAATTCTGCCTCATGGTCTTGGCAGATGAGGCTCTTACCTAAGTTCTATGTCTCAGAGACTTTCCTTGGTGGTCTCTTCAAGCAGGGGTGGTCTGAGTCTGAGAAGTAGATAGCAAGCTCCTGCATCCTTGGGAACTAGACCACAAACTTTGTGTAACCTTGAGTAAATTCCTGGATGCCTTGCCAAGTCACACAGATGTGTTGCTACTGTGAAATTTTTTTCTTGTATCCTTTGCTTTATAAGTGTTGTTTGCTCATTCAGTAAAGTGAGACTTGATCAGGAATCTGTCTTGTCTCTGTTCTTCGTATTTCTGTCCCCCCTATATTGATACAAATTCAAGGTTATTTCCAATACTTTTAAACTGCTGTAAAAAACACATTAGGGTATTAGGTAATGCAAGTTAATTGCTAGTTATTAAACTCATAGTCATGTCAGACACTAGTCTACTTTATCAAGGAGTATACATCCTAGATTTAAAGACAGATATGATTTTGTAGGTAGATCGATTACATAAAGATGGATAGTCTTCAATAACTTCAGAGACCTACAGACTAAGGCATTTAAAAGTGTCTTTATTGTTTTAAAGCTTCTTTAAAGATAAGACAAGTCATTTCCTGGCAGCACCTCACCCACCTGAAAGAAGATAATGAACACTGAAGAACCGCCATAATGAGATGCTACAAATGTGGCAAACAAGCCACTCAGGAAAAGAAAATACCATTGCTTCACAACAGACACATTCTGCTAAAAAATGGACAAGCTTAAATGCTGGACAAGTCGACTGCTGAACTCTTCCAAGACAGGGTAAGCAAGTCCCAAATAGTTCCTGTTTCACATATATATCTGTAAAATATTTGGAGCCAGAATGCTGAAGGTGATGTTCGAACATTATAAAGAGTTATAGGTGACTGTTCAGGCAGCAAACCATCTCTGTCATTTTTCTTTTATCTTTTGGAAACTGCTAACATGCACTTCCTATTTACTCTAATAACTAATTTTATTTCCTTCTCAAGTATGTCATGGGGTGAAGACCAAATAGTTATAGTGCCAGAAATAAATTTAGGTATAGAAGTTCTAACTTGTCAAGATAGATAGGATAATCAGATAACTTTTTCCAATGTTGCTAAATAACAAGAACTGGGCATCATTCATGTGGATTTTACCTAACAGTTTTCATAATTATCATTGTATTGAAAGAAAAGGAGCCTTTTCTTGGACTTAAAGGAGGAAATGTTGGTATAATGCTCTTTTGAAATGTATACACCCAACCCTTGTTCATTCAAATACTCATTTCTCCCCCATCCCCCAGTCTCTGGTTTCAATCTGGATATAGCATTGTGATAAACAGGCCAAAATAAAACAACTAACCACAATGTTGTGCAAAGGGAGGAGCCAGGGGGCAGGAAATGAGTTGGAGAAAAGAGTAAGAGAGCTTGGAGAGAAAGCTGGAGGACAGGTCTTGGAAATATGTGGAGATGGACTGTACATAATATTCCACAAAAAGCAAGTATAATGGGTCAGATCTAAATGTTAGGAAATTATGATGGCTTGGAGGTTTAGGAGGGAATAACTATTGCCTAGCATTGTGTTCTAGGTTAATTAAACAAACTAATGTCTGTGATGATTTGGTTAGACGGCTTTTTAGGATTAACAGTAAGCTTTAATAAAGATAATTATTAGTATTTATTAATCTCACACACAACACTTTTCAGCAAGCCCGAAGGTTGGGTCAGTTGGTGTCTGAAAAAGAGACCTTGAAAATGAGGGGCAACATGAGAAAGGCTGATTTTTGGAGCTCTGGATGCCTAAGAAAATATGTGCTTTGTGATGCCCCCATTCCCGGGAGGAAGACAAGGTAGGCAGTGTTAGTATTTTGGAACACAACCTGCTCCTAGGTTACCCAGCAAGTTATGACGTAATCATGTATTGCTGGCCAGGTGGCCAGACCTGAAAGGCGTGGTAACCTTGCCTCTTAAAGGGCCAAACCAGACACATGGTCTCTCAATCTCTCTTGCTTTCTCTTACACTCTTAAACTCTCTTTCTCTCTCTCTCCCTCTCTCTCGGGGTGTCCCCCTTTCCCTTTCCCTTTCTCTCTCTTCCACCATGTCCTGCTCCGCCCTTCCTCCATACCCACTTAATACCCTTTTGCAGAGAATATTGGTTGACCAGCCTCATGCTTTTAATGACTAACATTGGTGTGTCAGCTAGGTTAGGGCTGTCCTAGCAAAGCTAGGAACGCTTTTGGACTCTGGACAGATGGTTACAACCGATTTTCTCTGCTCTGTGCCCAAAAATTGAGCCCCAATGTAAAGCATCAGCTTGCTCCTGTCCCCAGAAGCCCTGGGTCCATGGCCACACAGCTGAGCTGCTCTCTCAGTCCTCTCTGGTTTCCCAGGCTGCTTTGGCTCTCCCCAGGCTTGGATCCCTGTGCATAGAACACAGCCACTTGCAATGGCCGCTGAAGACACAGTAGCTACATCTGGACCTTCAGCCCCGGCGAAACAGAGTATTTGGTAGGCGTTGTACCTACCAAATACTCTGGGGTGGGGGTGGGAGGGCAAGCGAAAGGGACCATGTGTGTTTGCTATTCCAGCTCTGAGCCTGGGAGATTCATGCCACACTAAATCAAACTTAAAGGCTTGGCACACTGTTTTGGCTAGGACAGTAACCAGCACAGTCAGAAAAATTTTAAATTTCCTGTAGGATCCCCAGCAGGTGCCATGTTGGTCATGGAGGAAGTGAGTATAACTATAACTGTAACTATAACTATAGTTATAACTTAACATGGCACAGCACCATCTTAGGTTCCAGGAAAGAGGCCCTGCCACCCATGCCCCCTGCCCAGCAGCCATCTCTACATGTGCTTTCCTTGCCACACACCAAGCTGCTTAAATTTTGCTGCGTGTTTCTAAGAGGCTTTTCCCAAGCTTTTTTTTTTTTTTAATCTTTTCTTCCTGATTTCTGTACACTTTACTCTTTACTCTTATGCTTTAAATTTTTTTTATCTAATGCTTTATGTAATTTTCTCATTGGGTTTGCATTTATGAGTCTTAATCATAATTAACTGTTTATCTTATCTTTTAGACCAGGCCACAACAACAAGCCTCATTTCAAGTTGGTATGTATTTTTATAAATATTCAAAGTTACATTTTACTATCTTATGATTCAACCCTGCTTCAAATAAATTTTATATAATGATAAAATTCCAAAATTATAAATATCTATTTGAACTAAGTTGGTTTAAAATATAAGACTGTTGCTGTCTCCTACTATTTGTTGCTCAAATAGAATTTTTTTAAACTTTTTTTATTTTATTATTTACACTTTATTCATTTTGTATCCCCCCATAAGCCCCTCACTCCTCCCCTCCTGATCGCACCCTCCCTCCACTTTCTGCATGCATGCCACTCCCCAAGTCCACTGATAAGGGAGGTTCTCCTCTCCTTTCTGTTCTTAGTTTCACAGTTCACATCAAAAGTGGCTGCATTGTCCTCTACTGTGGCCTGGTAAGGCTGCTCCCCCCTCAGGGGAAGGTGATCAAAGAGTAGGCCAATCAGATTATGTCAGAGGCAGTCCCTCTTTCCATTATTATGTAACGCACTTGGACACTGAACTGCCATGGGCTACATTTGTGCAGGGGTTCTAGGTTATCTCCATGAATAGTCCGTGGTTGGAGTATAAGTCTCTGGGAAGTTCCCTGTGTTCAAATTTTCTTGTTCTGTTTCTCTCCTTGTGGAGACCTTGTCCTCTCCAGGTCTTACTATTTCCTACTTCTTACATAAAATTCCATTCACTCTGCCCAACAGTTGACCATCAGGCTCAGCATCTGCTTTGACAGTCTGGAAGGCAGAGGCTTTCGGAGGCCCTCTGTGATAGGTTCCTAGTTTCCTGTTTTCTTCTTCTGGTTTTCAGAAGCCCTCTGTAGAAGGTTCCTAGGTTGTTTCCTGTTTTCTTCTTCTTCTGATGTCCATCCTCTTTGCCTTTCAGGATGGGGATTGACCATTTTAGTTAGGGTCCTCTCTCTTGCTTAGTTTCTTTAGATGCACAGATTTTAGTGGGTTTGTTCTATGTTGTATGTCTATATGAGTGAGTATATACCATGTGTGTCTTTTTGCTTCTTTGATAACTCACTCAGGATGATCCTTTCCAGGTCCCACCATTTACGTGCAAATTTCATGATTTCCTTATTTATCATTGCTGAGTAATACTGCATTGTATAAATGTGCCACAGTTTCTGCATCCATTCTTCAGTTGAGGGGCATCTGGGCTGTTTCCAGCTTCTGGCTATTACAAGTAAGGCTGCTACAAACATGGTTGAGCAAATGTCCTTTTTGTGTATTTGAGCCTCTTTTGGATATATGCCCAGGAGTGGTATGGCTGGATCTTGAGGAAGTACTATTCCTAGTTGTCTGAGAAAGCGCCAGATTGATTTCCAGACTGGTTCCCACCAGCAGTGGAGAAGGGTTCCCCTTTCTCCACAACCTCTCCAGCATGTGTTGTCATTTGAGTTTTTGATCTTGGCCATTCTGATGGGTGTAAGGTGAAATCTCAAGGTTGTTTGGATTTGCATTTCCCTAATGGCTAATGAGGTTGAGCATTTCTTTAAGTGGTTCTCTGCCATTGGATATTCCTCTGTTGAGAATTCTCTGTTTAGCTCTATTCCCCATTTTTTAAGTGGATTACTTGGTTTGCTACTTTTCAGCTTCTCTAGTTCTTTATATATACTGGATATGAGTCCTCTGTCAGATAAAGGGTTGGTGAAGATTCTTTCCCAATCTGTAGGTGGTTGCGTTGTTTTGATGACAGTGTCCTTTGCTTTGCAGAAGCTTTTCAGTTTCATGAGGTCCCATTTATTGATTGTCACTCTTAGAGCCTGTGCTGTTGGTGTTCTGTTCAGGAAGTTTTCTCCTCTACCAATGAGTTCTAGGGTATTCCCCAGTTTTTTTTCTAGCCGATTTAATGTGTCTGGTTTTATGTTGAGGTCTTTGATCCACTTAGACTTCAGTTTTGTGCAGGGTGGTAAGTATGGATCTATTTTCATTTTTCTACATGTAGACATCCAGTTGGACCAGCACCATTTGATAAAGATGCTATCTTTTTTTCCATTGTATGGTTTTGGCATCTTTGTCAAAAATCAGTTGTGCATAAGTGTGTGGGTTTATTTCTGGGTCCTCTGTTCAGTTCCATTGATCCACCATTCTGTTTCTATGCCAGTATCATGCAGTTTTTAAAACTGTTGCTCTATAGTACAACTTAAGATCAGGGATGGACATACCTCAGAAGATCTTTTATTGTAGAGGATTGTTTTAGCAATTCTGGGTTTCTTGTTATTCCATATGAAGTTGAGAATTTTTCTTTCCAGGTCTGTAAAGAAATGTGTTGGTAATTTGATGGGAATTGCATTGAATCTGTAGATTGCTTTTGTTAAGATGGCCATTTTTACGATGTTAATCCTACCAAGCCATGAGCAAGGGATATCATTCCATCTTCTGATATCTTCTTCTAATTCTTTCTTCAGAGACTTGAATTTTTTTTTCATACAAATCTTTGACTTCCTTGGTTAGGGTTACTCCGATGTACCTTATGTCATTTGTGGCTACTGTGAAGGGTGTTGTTTCCCTAATTTCTTTCTCAGCCTTTTTGTCTTTTGTATACAGGAGGGCTACTGATTTTTTTGAGTTAATTTTGTATCCTGCCACTTTGCTGAAGGTGTTTATCAGCTGTAGGAGTTCCCTGGTAGAGTTTTTGGGGTCACTCACGTATACTATCATATCATCTGCAAATAGTGATAATTTGACTTCTTCCTTTCCAATTTGTATCCCCTTGATCTCCTTCAACTGTCTTATTGCTCTAGCAAGGACTTCCAACACTATGTTGAAGAGATATGGAGAGAGTGGGCAGCCTTGTCTTGTCCCTGATTTCAGTGGGATTGCTTTAAGTTTCTCTCCATTCAGTTTGATATTGGCTATAGGTTTGCTGTATATCACCTTTACTATGGTTAGGTATGTGCCTTGTATCCCTGATCTCTCCAAGACTTTAAACATGAATGGATGTTGGATTTTGTCAAAGGCTTTTTCAGCATCTAGGGAGATTATCATGTGGTTTTTCTCTCTCAGTTTGTTAATATGGTGGATCACATTGATGAATTTCCGTATATTGAACCACCCTTGCATCCCACCTGGGATGAGACTACTTGGTCATGGTGGATGGTATCTTTGATGTGTTCTTGTACTCGGATTGCGAGTATTTTGTTGAGCATTTTGGCACTAATTTTCATAAGGGAGATTTGTCTGAAGTTCTCTCTTTTTGTTGGGTCTTTGTGAGGTTTAGGTACCAAGGTGACTGTGGCTTCATAGAATGAGTTTGGTAATGTTCCTTCTGTTTCTATTTTGTGGAATAGTTTGAAGCGAACTAGAGTTAGCTCTTTTTTTAATGTCTTGTAGAATTCTGCGCTGAAACCATCAGGTCCTGGGCTTTTATTGAATGGGAGACTTTTAATGACTGCTTCTATTTCCTTGGGGGATATAGGACTATTTAATTGATTTACCTGGTCCTGGTTTAGCTTTGGTAAGTAGATTCAATCAAGAAAATTGTCCATTTCATTTACATTTTCAAATTTCGTTGCATATAGACTTTTTAAGTAAGTCCTAATTATTCTTTGAATTTCCTTACTGTCTGTAGTTATGTCCCCCTTTTCATTTCTGATGTTGTTTATTTGGATGGTGTCTCTCTGCCTTTAGTTATCTTGGCTAAGGGTTTGTCTATCTTTTTGATTTTCTCAATGGAAAAGCTCTTGTTTTCATTGATTCGAGGAATTGCTTTATTTGTTTCTAATTGATTGATTTCAGCCCTGAGTTTGATTATTTCCAGCCATATACTCCTTTTTGGTATGTCTGCTTCTTCTTTTCCTAGGGTTTTTAAGTGAGCCATTAAGTTGCTTGAATCCCCTGTCTCAAATTTCTTCTTGAAGTCACTTAGTGCTATGAACTTTCCTCTTGGCACTGCCTTCATTGAGTCCCACGAGTTTGGGTATGTTGTGTCTTCATTTTCATTGAGTTCTAGAAAGATTTTAATTTCTTTCTTTATTTCTTCCTTGACCCAGCTGTCTTTTAGTAGCAAGTTGTTCCGTTTCTAAGTTTGTGTAGGCTCTTTGCTATTTCTGTTATTGTTGAGGTCCAGCTTTATTCCATGGTGATCAGACAGGATACAAGGGATTATTTCAATCTTCTTCTATGTGTTGAGGCTTGCTTTGTGACCAACTATGTGGTCTATTTTGGAGAACTTTCTATGAGGTTTTGAGAAGAAGGTAAATTCTTTTGTGTTTGGGTATAAGGTTCTGTAAATGTCTGTTAGGTCCATTTGATTCATGACCTCTGTTAGAGATATTGTTTCTTTGTTTAATTTCTGTTTTGTTGACCTGTCCTTTGTTGAGAGTGGAGTGTTGAAGTCTCCCACTATTATTGTGTGGAGATCTATGTGTGGTTTAAGTTTTATCAATGTTTCATTCACAAATGTGGGTGCCCTTGTATTTGGGACATAGATGTTCAGGAGTGTGATGTCTTCTTGGTGAAATTTTCCCTTGATGAGTATGACGTGTCCTTCCACATCTCTTTTGATTAATTTTGGTTAAAAGTCTAATTTATCAGATATTAGAATAGCTAATCCTGCTTGCTTCTTGCATCTATTTCCTTGGAAAGCCTTCTTCCATCCCTTTACCCTCAGGTAATGTATATCTTTGTGACTTAGGTGTGTTTATTGTAAACAACAGATTTCTGGGCTTTGTTTATGCATAGATTCTGTTAGTCTGTGTCTTTTTCTTGGAGAATTAAGTCCATTGATATTGAGAGAGAATAATGACCAGTGACTGTTAAATCCTTTGACTTTGATGTTAGCTGTGGTCATAAGGTTGTGTGCTTGGTTGCTTTTTGTTTTACTGTAGTTGGGTTATTTATTTCCTGTGTTTTCTTGGATGTAGCTAGTTTTCTTGGGTTGTATTTTCCCTTCTAGTGTCTTCTGTCATGCTTTATTTGTTCATAGTTATTGTTGAAATTTGTTTTTGTAATTGAATATTTTGTTTTCTCTGTCTATGAGGACTGAGAGTATGGGTATAGTAGCCTGGACTGACATCTGTGTTCTCTTAGGGTCTGCATGATATCTGTCCAGGCCCTTCTGGCTTTCATAATCTCTGTTGAAAAGTCAGGTGTGATTCTAATGGGTTTGCCATTATATGTTACTTGGCCTTTTTCTCTTGCAGCTTTTAGTATTTTTTCTTTGTTCTGTATACTTACAGTTTTGATTATTATGTGGCGGGAGGATTTTCTTTTCTGGTCTAATTTATTTGGTGTACTATTGGCCTCTTTATTCTTATTGGCTTCTCCTTTAAGTTGGGGAAATCTTCAGTGATTTTGTTGAAGATATTTTCTTGGCCCTGGTCCAGGGAATCTTCTTTTTTCTCTATTCCTATTATTCTTAGGTTTTGTCTTTTTATGTTGTCTTGAATTTCTTGGACAGTCTATGTCAGGAATTTTTAGATTTAACATTTTCTTTGACAGATACATCCATTTCTTCCATTTTATCTTCCACAGCTGAGATTCTTTTTTCTATTTCTTGTAGCCTATTGGTTATGCTAACCTCTGTAGTTCCTGCTTTCTTCCCTAAGTTCTTTCTCTCCACAATTTCTTCCATTTGTTTTTTTTTATTTTATTTTATTTTTTTTTTCAATTCTATCTTCAGGTCTTGAGCTATTTTGTTGGTTTCCATCACCTGTATGACTGTATTTTAATGTTTTTCCATCAATTCCTTCAGCTGTTTGTTTGAACAATCCACTTTTTCTTTTATTGCATTCAGTGATTTAATCATTTCCTCTCTAAAGGCACAGACTGTTTGGCTGCAACTTCCTCCATTTCTTTTCGTATATTATTTGTTTCCTCTGTTATCTTCTTCATGAGCATAGATGTTCCCCTTATTGACCAGCCACTAGATTGGTGAGTTTACTCCATTTTCTCAGCATAAATGCCTCTCTTGGTAGGGAATGCTTGACCGCAGAGTTCCTGCAACTTCGTACTATCTTTTGTGATAGAGGAACCCCCAACCCCCAGCTGTAGACTTAACTGTCTAGGTTTGATTCTCTATGCTGATCTCCATTTTAGGGCCAGACTGTCCCTTGGGCACTATGTCTCCTCTCGCACATGGTTCCTTCTTCCCCTTGCTTGCTTGATCATGGGAAGGTCTTCACTTGCAGAAGGTTCCTACTCCTCCTCTCTTGCTTGTAAGAAGACCTAGCATTAGGCAAACAGTAGTGCCTTGGCCATGTCACTTGGGCACCGTGCCCTGGTTTCTGGCCAAAAGCTGACCAGCAATTGGACCAGATAGCACCCCTCATGCTGGGAAACACACCTTACTAATAAGGAAGCCTCTGGACGGTAGTTGACTCCTCTGGCCCTAATGGGAGATGCTCAGATGCCCATCCTGCCAGACAGGATGTCCTCTGGAAAATTTCAGGTTTCTACACCTAGTGCCAGCTGGCACCAGGGCCTCTAAGATTACATGCTTCTGTAGCCAAGCCTCACCTCAATGACAGATTGAAAACAAAGCCTTCTTTAAATATTGTCAGTGATTGGGTAAATAAAGGTCCCCCCAGGTAGACAGAAGTTCCCATGTACAAGCTTCATTGATCCAAACATTCTATTCCTGTTTGCTCTCCCAAAAGTTTTCAATATATACCTATAGAATTTTGTCCATAACCTACTCAACTTTATCTTTTGTCTATATATGTGTTTCAGTGTCCTGCCAGACGCAGATGTTTCCTGTACCAACAACAGTGCCAAAGCAGCTATAGGTGTTCAACTCTGACCTCACGGATTTCCAACAAGCTGCAGGTGTTCAACTCTCACCTCACAGACTTCCAACAAGCTTCAGGTGTTCAACTCTGACCTCACATACTTCCAACAATCTGAACCTGCACCTTCCTTCCCAATCATGGATGTTCTTGCAGACACTGAAAATCGTCAAAACAGCCATTATTCCTGGATGTGGTCAACATTTCAGACTTTTGACCTCCCTACAGCATCCACAGTGTCAGCAGGAAGTAGCCAGAAGAGAACTACTCCCGTTATTCACTTGTTTTTAACAAAAGGCTGAAATACTGTGCTTCAGGACCAAGACAAGCATCTCCCGGGTCTCCCAGCATTCCACAGTCCCTACCTGCTGCTTTGCATGGCTGGAAACTCTCTCTATTGACAACCCTCTACCCTAAATTTTCCAGGGCAGAGGCTTTCCTTACTCTTGACCTTGCAATCTGACCATTTTGTTGCTATAATTCTTCACTCTTTCAAACTCTTGCATGACAACCAAGAGCTGCTTCCAATGAGCCTAAATTTATATACTGCAACTTACCTTATAAAAAGCAGCCCAAGCTCCCCATTTGTAATTATAGAAAAATGGAGGAATATTAGTATTTTGGAACACAACCTGCTCCTGGGTTACCCAGCAACTTATGATGTCATCATGTATTGCCAGCCAGGTGGCCATACCTGGAAGGCATGGTTACCTTGCCACTGAAAGGGCTAAAGCTAACACATGGTCACTCTCTTACACTTGCTCTCTTACTTTCTTTTACACTCTTTTATTTTCTTTCTCTGTCCCACTCTTTCTTGAGGTGCTCCCACTTTCCCTTTTTCTCTCCACACCATGTCCTACTTCCTTCTTGCTCCCTCTGTCCTCATAAACATCTTGCAGAGAATATTGGTTAACTCATGCTTATTAATAATAACATTACACATCTATTTGCCTGAAAATTATAATGTAATTTTCTTGGCTGTATAATCCTCCATTATGGAAATATTCCACATTTTCCACAAAGGAGATTGTCAGACCTGTTATTTAATCTTTGGAAGTTGCTGTGACTTTAATGATTGTATTTAAAGACAAAATTTCAGAATAACTATTCTTTTAGCCTAGAATTCCTTCCATCTTCTTCTACTTTTTGTTGATTTGAATTGTGATGTTCCCTTGATGCCAATGTCATGTCCCCACTGAAGAAATATCTGATTAGGGTTAGGATGTATCTAATTGTTCCATAGTGTGACTGTTTTGTTTTCCTAATTTCTTTCTTTCTAATTTTTTATCTTTTATATAAAGGAGGGCTACTAATTTTTTGAGTTAATTTTGTACCCAGCTACTTTCCTGAAGGTATTTATCAGCTGGAGGACTTCTCTGGTAGAATTTTTGGGGTCACTCAGGTATACTATCATCTGCAAACAATGATACTTTAACTTCTATCTTTATGACTTGTATCCTCTTGATCTCATTCAGTTTTCATATTTCTCTGGAAAGGACTTCCAGAACTATGTTGAAAATATAAGGAGACAGTGGGCAGACTTGCAGGTCCCTGATTTCAGCGGAATGGCTTTAAATTTCTCATAGTTTAGTTTCTCTCAGTTTAGTTGGTTATAGTGTGCTGTATATTGTCTTTACTATATTTAGATATGTGCGTTATATCCCTGATCTCTCCAATACTTTATACATGAATAGATGTTGGATTTTGTCTAATGCTTTTTCAGCATCTAAGGTAATTTTTCATGTGTCTTTTTTCTTTCTTTCTTTCTTTTTAATATGGTGGATCACATTGATAGATTTCCATATATTGAACCACCCCTGCATACCTGGAATGAAGCCTATTTGGTCATAGTAGATGATCTCTTTGATGTGTTCTTGTATTTGGTCAAACACAAAAAGTACCTTGATGTAAACCTAACCAAGCAAGTCAAGATTTGTATGAAAAAAATTTCAAGACTCTGAAGAAAGAATTAGAAGAAGATATCAGAAGATGGACAGATCTCCCATGATCATGGCTGGTCAGGCTTAACATAGTAAAAATGGCCATCTTACCAAAAGCAATCTACAAATTCAATGCAATTCCCATCAAACTACCAATACAATTCTTACAGTTCTTTAAAGAAAAATTCTCCACTCTACATGGACAATTAGAACCCAGAATTGCTAAAAACAGTCCTCTATAATAAAAGATCTTTTGGATTTATCTCCATCCTTGATCTCAAAGTATGCTGTAGAGCAACAGTACTGAAAAATGCATGTTACTAGTATAGAAACAGAAGGGTGAATCAATGGAACTGAATAGAACACTCAGAAATATACCAAAACACTTATGGATATCCGAGTTTTGACAAACGTGTCAAAACCATACAATGGAAAAAAGATAGCATCTTCAACAAATAGTGCTGCTCTAACTGTATGTCTAAATGTAGAAAAATGCAAATAGATCCATACTTATAAACCTGCAGAAAACTAAAGTCCTAGTGCATCAAAGACCTCAACATAAAACCAGACACAGTAAATAGGTTAGAAAAAAAAAGTGGGTAACAACCTTGAACTCATTGGTACAGACAACTTCCTGAACAGAACACCAAACAGCACAGGCTCTAACAGCAAAGATCAGTAAATGGGACCTTATGAAATTGAAAGGTTCTGTAAAGCAAAGGACATTGTCATCAAAACAAAATGACTGCCTACAGATTGGAAAAGACTCTTCACCAACTCTATATCGGACAGAGGACTTATATCCAGTATATTTAAAGAATATAAAGAAGTTAAACAACAAAAAAATCAAGTAATCCAATTAAAAAATGGGGAACAGAGCTAAACAGAGAATTCTCTGTAGAGGAATATGGAATGGCAGAGAAGCACTTAAAGAAATGCTCAACCTCATTAGCCATTAGGGAAATGCAAATCAAAACAACCCTGAGATTTCACCTTATACCCATCAGAATGGCCAAGATCAAAAACTCAATTGACAACACATGCTGGAGAGACTGTGGAGAAGGGGAACCCTCCTCCACTGCTGGTGGGAATGAAAACTTGTACAACCACTCTGGAAAACAATCTGGTGCTTTCTCAGACAACTAGGAATAGAGCTTCTTTAAGATTCAGCTATACCACTCCTAGGCATATATCCAATCTTAAGTACACAATAAGGACATTTGCTCAAGCATGTTTGTAATAGCCAGAACATAGAAACAAACCAGAGGTCCTCCCACTGAACTAAAAATTAGACACAGAAATAGTGGTACATCCACACAATGGAATATTACTCAGCAATAAAATAATAAATAAATAATGAAATTTGTAGGTGAATGGCAGGACCTGGAAAGGATCATCTTGAGTGAACTATTCCAGAAGCAGAAAGACACACACAGTATATACTCACTAACAGATGTATAATATAAGATAAACCTAATAAAATCTGTACACTTAAAGAAAATAATCAAGAGGAAGGACTCTGGCTAAAATGCTCAATCCTCAACCTGAAAGGCAAAGAAGATGCACTTCAGAAGAGGCAGAAAACTGGAAACAAATTAGGAGCCTGCCAAAGAGGTCCCTGAAAGGCTCTGCCCTGCAGAATATCAAAGCAGATGCTTAAACTTATAGCCAACTGTTGGGCAGAGTGCATGGAATCTAATGAAAGAGGTGGGAAAAAGTAAGATCTGGAGAGGACTGGAGATCCACAAGGAGAGCAACAAAACCAAAAAAAATCTGAGAACAGGTGTCTTTCCTGAGACTCACACTCCAACCAAGTACCATGCATGGAGATAACCTAGAACTCCTGCAGAGATGTAGCCCATAGAATTTCAGTGTCCAAGAGATTTCCATAGTAATTGGAACAAGAACTGCCTCTGACGTGAACTGACTGCCCTGCTTTTGATCACCTCTCCCTGATTGGAGGGGAAGTCTTACCAGGCCACAGAGGAAGACAATGCAGGCATTCCTGATGTGATCTGAGAGAGTAGCATCAGAAGAAAGGATAAGAAGAACTCTTCTTTCAGTGGACTTGGGGAAAGACATATGTGGAGAATGGGGAGAGAATGTGGAAATGGGAAGGGGAGGAGGGTTTTTTTGGGAGAATATAAACTGAATAAAAAGCAATTAATAAAAATTAAAATAAAAATATTAAAATTATATAATTTCTTTGGATTTATGTTATAGGAGTTGTGCTTTGATGTTGATATGCCAATGAAAGTGACCAGAAAGAATGGAGTCTTTTTCTCATTATCTGTCATTTTAAATCTTTGTTTCTGTCTGTCTATGTCTCTTTATTTCTGAATGTATCTCTCTAGGTCTTTTTTCCTCTATATCTCTCTCTCTGCTTGCTGCCTGTGATTCTGTGTGAAAAGATTGCAGTTCTGCTGAAGAACTACAATAAGATCACTGCTTAATGACATGGCATACTGAATGGTCTGTAAAAATATAAACAAGGTCCCAATTAAAAAACAAAAAAATGTTCAAAGATTTGTCTTTGTCAGGGAGCTTTTTCTCATTAAGTTTACATGCACTGACTCAGAGTATATTTTTGCTTTTAACAAGTAATAATGGAATCTGTGGTAGAGTGAAACTCACATATCAAGGGCACGTGAATTTATTGATTGCCCTGTGAAAAAAGTAAGTGACACTTTTCCTGAACTAAGAGTCTTGGCACAGGTACTGTCATCTCTGCTTTGTGTGCTTTCAGCTGCACAGATTGAGTACTATGTGCAGATTCAGCTGCATGTAGCACTGCTCAGCCTTTCTCTTAAGCAGGCTGGCCCTTGGCACTTTTAGGTACTGGCTCCTGAATCACTTACTGGCTTTAAGGTTTTTCATGACATCATTCTGTCACTCAGCCAATTAGTGCCTACAAGAGTCTTGAGGTTTTTATAGAGATGAGTAAACAAACTTTCCTCTTTTTCCAGGATTTCTGATCTCTGATCCTGGACATATGTGACTTTTTCTTGTGAAACCTAAAAATCCTTTATCTCATCTTTTTATCCAGATCCCACACCTTTACTCCTGTTTAGCTGTGTGACAATGTCACCTAGGAAATTAAATTTTAATGTTTTTTTTTTTTTTTAATTGGACAGCTTCCTAAGTATGAAAGCTTCAAAGTGATGTGGGATTAAGGGGAATGTACAGAATGACAAGGTGGTCTCATCCTGTGGTTTTGGATTTGAAATTATTACATTTAACTGAGCAGTTACTCCTGAACTCACTAAATGTACCTTTATATTCTCATTGATATAAAAGGCTGGTAGGTTCTAGGGTTCTCTGATGTATTGAATCTTTAGGATCAGGGAAAACAGAAGGAAACCAGATAATTCCTGGGATGGGGTTGGGTAAAAGAGGGAAATATCTGTGTATGTAAAAGCAGAACAGAGGGGCAATAAACTATTTGATGGTGCTGTTCCACACTAGTGTTGTCAGCCCTCTATGAGCAGGGATGCCTTGGCTGACCTGGCTAGATTACCAGTTGTGTCCTACCCAGTGGTCATTGAGAAATCCTCCTGGTCCTGGGTTTTATATTCAAATCTGGTCATTTAGGACAGTGAAATGAGTCTGTGTTATATGGCTAGAACACAAGACAGAAATGTGCCACAGACCAGCCAGTCAGATTCCATGCGTCCATGGGGAACAAGTCTCTGGACAGGAAGACGTGGTTTTGGTGATGAATTGACAGACAAAGACACCTTAATGGTTTTGGCTCTGCTGCAATTTTATTGAAGTCAAGCTGATAATTTTATATTAATTTCACAAAAAGGCACCTTAAAGTTGGCATACTTCCCAGAACATTTAGACTTTTACCAAGAATACAAAGTTTACATTTTAAGATAGAGGAGTGCCCACAAGAAATCTTGGCCTGTAAACTTTTGATCAAAGCAGACAAAGGGAAAGAAACCTCAAATTCAATTTCATTATTGCTAACCAATGAAGAGTAAAGTCAGGATCTAAGTCAGATGCCTGCCAAAATCTTTTTCTGTATCAAAATCTAATTACACTTTTGTTAACCATCCTCCCATATGTCCTGCTAAAGATTTACAATCTTCCATAGGAGCAAGGCACTGAAGGAAGGGGAAAGTCCCATCAGCTGTACTTCTCATGCTATTTTTTTCTTAAGAAGGAGCCCATTATTTTTTCTATTATTCTTATAATGCCTATTGATACTGAATCTGATTTATTACTTTTCTTATTCTTATTATTTTTACATTTTATTCTTGGTAAAGCCTTTAATAAATTACTAATAATAAATTTCTTTGTAAAATTAGTTGTGCTATTTCAGGAGTCAAAGAGAAAAACAAACAAACAAGCAAAAAAAAAAAAAAAACCCTCATTAATCCAGCCCCACAAACCCAACCAAAAATGCGTAGAAACCCTAGACTGCACCTTTTTGACTTAGGTGGTCAAGAAGACCTGCCAGTGGCCTCCAGGGAAGGAATTTCCAAAGAAAGCATGTCTCCTGCACTTTAGCCACCAATATTAGGGCATAACAATCTATTGATATGCTACACTGGTGTTGCTGGAGTAGGTGTGGCTGAAATGTTTCTTGATATTTTCCTCCAGTTAAACCAACTAAACATAGAGTTAGTCAGTTAGTGCCAAAACTGCTTGTTCAGTAGTGCCATCTGAGCTCATGTTTTCTGTGGTAGCTGGGTAAAAACTAGTTAATGACTAGGATTCTCTGCTACATAATGAGTTTCTGGAAAGCATGCCTTACACAGTCAAACTCTGCCCTCCTTTAGTGGAATATTTTCTCCATGTTAAAAGTCATTGTAAAACTTGTCAACATATTATTTTTATTAATTATGTGGGAATTTCAAATAACATACATTATACTCCTTTTCCATATTCATAGCCTTGTGTCACATTTTTTTTTCCTTTAAAAGTCATCAGTTGTAATATGTGTTGTTTATATACTCATTGGAATATGATCAGAATCTCAGGGCCAAGTCCCTTAAAGAAATCTGAGTTCATCCTTGCAGCACCCTGAAACCACCCCCAAGAAGAAGCCATTAGTTCTGAAGAGTTTTACACTTCAACACCTTGATCATAGTATTTCTTATATATATATTTATTTCCATTTGGTCACCTTGTGTCCCCTGTGCTTCCCCTCCCTCTTCTCCTTCCAGTCCACCAACCCTCCTTCTTCTACCCCTATGCTATCTCTCTAGTTCATTGATAGGGGAGGTCCTCTTTCCTCTTTTATCTGACTCTAGCTTATCAGGTCCAACCAGGCTGGTTGCATCTTCTGCAGCTTGATTCTCCTTGTATCCTCCATTACCTCTATGTATGACACTCTTCCTACCCCTTTGCCTGCAGGTTTTCCAGGGTTCTGAGTGAAGGGATAATTTCATAGAGAAACCCCAATTAGAGTTGTATGTTTTACGGTCTCTCTGAACATATTATCAGACTTTGGGTCTGTGCATGAAATTCTATTTGATGCAGAGAAAGCAACTTTGTGGATCCAAAAAAAAATGACATTGATCTATATTTGAGTGCAGAGAGCAACACATTTTAATAATAACCTGGGTTGTTTTAAAACTTCTGCAGGATGGCCTGGCCCAACAAGTCAATTAATTGCTACCCAATTACACTAGTGGAAGACTGGTTTGGTCATAATAGTTGGCCTTTTGGAACTTTAGCCACCAATATTAGGAGACCTTTTGGAATTTTAGCGACCAATATTAGGAGACCTTTTGGAATTTTAGCCACCAATATTAGGAGAAATCCCAATATGTAAATACATACCATATTTGTCTTTCTGCATTTTAGTTACTTCACCCATGATGATTTTTTCTGGTTCCATCCATTTGACTGAAAATATATTGTTGTCATTTTCTTAGATGAATAATACTCCTTTGGAAGTATACACATTTTCCCCAAAGGAGAATGTCAGTTATATTCTTTAGACCTTGGAAGTTGCTGGGTTTTTAATCATTGTATTGCATGATGAACTATCAGGATAACTATTTTTTTTTAGCCTAGAAGTCCCTCCATTTTGTTCCTCTTCCTGGTGATTTAAATTGCAATGTCCCCTTGAAGTCCATCTATTTACATGTTGACTCCCCAGTGAGGAAATGTCTGGGAAGTGTTAGGAGGTACTGCCTTGTTAGATAATATAATTCCTGTGAAAGTTATAATATAAGAGGGTGTGCTTTGAGGTTGATTTGCCAATGAAAATGGCCAGACAGAGTGGAGTTTCTGTCTCTCAGTCTCTCTTACTGTATATATTTGTTTATGTCTGTCTTGGTTGCTCTATCTGAATCTGTCTAAAACTCTCTCTCTCTCTTTCTCTGTCTGTCAGTCTCTCTTTGCCTGCTGCTTATGGTACAGTATGGAAAGCTCTCCATTCTCCTGAATTACTACAACAAGATGACACTTTGCAGACCTGTACCTAGATGGTTTGTGTAAAAATATAACCAAGTCCCTAATTAAACAATTTGTGTTCAAAGATTTGACTTTGTTAGGGAGCGTTTTTCCACTAAGTAATTCACTGACTCAGGACATAACTTTGCTTTTAAAAATAATAATAGAAATTGTCATAATGCGAAACTCACATGTCAAGGACACGGGACTTTATTAATGATCACTTGAAAGAAAAATGTGACACTTTTCCATAACTAAGAGTCTTGGACACAGGAACTGTCATCTCTGGGTTGTGTGCTTTCAGCTGCCCAGATTGAGGTATGTCCAGCTGCTCAGACTTTTTCTCAAGCAGGCTGTCACCCTGGTCCTTTCATAACTAACTCCTGAAATACTTACTGACTTTAACCTCTTTTATGGCATATTTCTCTTTCTAATCCAATCAGAACCACAATCATCACCTGAGAGAATCTTTAGGTTTCCATGGAGATGAGTAAACAAACTTGCTTCAGTGTCCATTATGTCTGATCCTGTGCATATGTGACTTATTCTTGTGAAACCCAATAAGCCTTTGTCTCATCCCTTTATTCAGATCCCACACCTTTACTCCTGTTTACCTCTGTGACAATATCAGGTAGGATATGAAATTTTAATGTTTATTTAATTGGACAGCTTCCTAAGTATGAAATCTTCAGAGTGATGTGAGATTAAGGGGAATATACCTAATGGCAAGATGGTCTCAATCTGTGGTCTTGGATGTGAAATTTTGTAGGTTATGACTTTGAACTGAGCAGTTACTCCTAAACTCACTAAATATATCTTAATATTTTTATTGATATAATAGGCTGGCAGGACCTAGTTTCCCTGCTTTATTGAGACTTTAAGAGCAGTGAAAACAGTAGGAAACCAGATAATTTCTGGGACTGGTTGGGCTGAAATACAGAAAGATGGGTGACTGTAAAAGGAGAATTGATGGGCAATTAACTATTTAACATCTGGAGCTGTTAGACACTAGGGTTGGCAGCCCTCTATAAGAGGGCTGCTTTGACTGACCTGTCCAGCTCAGGTTCTGCTGTCTCCTTCCCAGTGGTCAGTGAGTGAGTAATCCTCCTGGTCCTGGTATTACAGTTAAAACTGGGCCTTCAGGACAGAATAATGCATCCATGTTATATGCCTAGTACAGAAGAGCAACAGTGTTTCCTGCTGTGCTCCTCCATGTGAACCCTATAAACATAGTGCTACTGTCAGGAATGCTTGTTCAGCAGTGCCACCTGAGCTCATGGCAACTGACATAACTGGGTAAAATCTAATTCATGACTAGGATTCCTGGCTACATAATGAGTTCCTGGAAAGCATGCCTTTCAATGTCAAAATTTGCCTTCCTTTTGTGGAATCATTTTCCATGTTAAGAGTCACTGTAAAAGTTGTCAAAATATTATTTTTATTGCTTATGTGGAATTTCATATCTTGTACATTACAATCCTTTTTCCATTGAGCCCAGGTTCAAATTCTTACCCACGTGTCACACTAAGATATTTTTTCTTTAAAATACATCGATTGAAGTATGTCTTGTTCATATATTCATTGGAACAAGATCAGAGTCTCAGTGCAAAGTCCCAAAAAGAAAACTGAGTTAATTCTTGTGGCACACTGGCATCAACCTCCAAAAGAATCCATCAGTCCTGAAGAGCTCTATACATCATCACCTTCATCACAGTTTTTCTTATGTATTTATTTATTACTATTTGTTCATTTTGTATGCCCTCTTCTACATACTTTGTCTTCTCATTCCAGTCTTAGAAACACTTTTTTGTACCCTTATTCCCATTCTCTATTTGCCTGATAGGGTAGGTCATCCTTGTCTTTCTGTCTGACCCTAGCTTAGGAGGTCTCATCAAGGCTCTCTGCATCATTTTCCTCTGTGGCCTGAACCTCAGGGCATTGTTCTCCTTCTGTCCTCAATTCCCTATACTTAGGACACTCTTCCTACCTCCTCTCAGGCAGGCTTAGCAGAGAATTGAGGGAAGGTAAAATTTCAAAGGGAAATTCCATTTAGATCTGGGTATTTTAAGGTCTCTCTGAATAATATTGGAATGTGGCTCTATGTATCCATTCCTATTTGATGCAGAAGGAACCATTTCTGTGGAACCAAGATGTCACTCTCCTTCTGTCCTCGATTCCCCCTACTTATGACACACTTCCTGCCTACACTCCTTCATTCTGCACAGAGCACTGAGGTGAGAGAGAATTTCATAGGGAAATCCCATTTAGAACTAGGTGTTTTAATGTCTCTCCCTGCATAATATTGGATGTGGGCATCTGTATGCAACCCCATTTAATGCAGACAGAAGCGTCTCTGTGGATACAAGAACATGACAATGATCTAACAGGTGAGGTCAGAGAGCAACATATTTAAATAATAACAGTCTGACTTGCTGGACAATTTTCATAGGATGCCCTGGCCCAAATACCCAATTAACTGACATCCAATCCCTATAGTGGAAGACAGTTTTGGTCACAATTAGATGGCCTATTATAACTTGTATTGAATGAGAAACTATCAGGATAAGTATGTTCTTTTTCCAGAAATCCTCCCATCTTCTTCCACTTCCTGGTGATTTGAGATGCAATGTACACATGAAGCTCATCTATTTAAATGTTGAGACCCTGGTGAGAAAATATATGGGAAGGGTTATGACATATGGCCCTTTTAGATAAAACAATTGCTTCTGGAGTTATATTATAGGATAATATACTTTGAGGTTGATATGGCAATGAAAGTGACCAGACACACTAGAGTCTCTGTCTCTTGGTCTCTGTTACTTTGTCTTTGTTTCTGCTGGTCTCATTCTCTCTATTTCTGAAACTGACTCTATGCCTCTTTCCCTGTCTCTGTCTCCCTCTCTCTGCCTATTGCCTGTGGTATGAAAGGCTCTCAGTTCTGCTGAAGGTGTACAACCAGATGACTTCTTGCTGATGTGATATCCTGGACGACCTCTGTAAAAATATAAGCAAGGTTCCAATTAAGCACTTTTTATTCAAAAATTTGCCTTCATAAAAGATCATTTTCCCAGTAAGTAATTCACTAACTGAGGACATATCTGCACACTTAATGGAATCTGTGATAATGTGAAAGTCACATGTCAAGGACACATGACTTTACTAATGACCATTTTAAAGAAATATGAGACACTTTTCCTGAACTAAGAGTCTTGAACACAGGAAATGTCATCTCTGGGTTGTGTGCTTTCAGCTGCCCAGTTTGAGGCATGTAGGGCTGCTCAGCCTTTCTCTCATTCAGGCTTTCTACTTGACCCTTTTTCTGTCTGGCTTTTGAAACTTTTAATGGCTTCCACCTGTCGCATGACATCAATCCATCTCTCAGCACCCGAGAGAATCCTGAAATTTCCATGGAAATGAGTAAACAAACTTTCATCAATGTCCAGTATCTCTGATCCTGTACAGATGTGACTTTTTCTTGTGAAATCCAAGAAGCTTTCTCTCATTTTTTATCCAGATCTCACAACCTTTCCTGTTTATCTCTGTGACAAGGTCAGATAGGATATGAAACTTTTATGTTTATTTAATTGGATAGCTTCCTTCCTAAGTAGGGAAGCTTCAATGGGATGTGGGGTTAAGGGGAATGTACTGAATGACAAGGTGTCTTCTATTGTGCTCTTGGATCTGAAATTTCCTAGGTTTTGACTTTAAACTGAGCAGTTCCTTATGAACTCACTAAATATACCTTCACATTTGTCTTAATATAATAGGTTCTCATGTTCCATGGTTCTCTGGTGTATTGAGCCTTTATGAGCAGGAAAAAGAGAAAGAAATGAGACAATTCCTGGGACTGTTTGGCTTAAACTGTTTGGTGAGTGTTAAATGTGAATTGAGGGGCAGTAAACTCTACATGTGTAATGTCCAGTCCATGTGTATTTAGCAACGTAGGAGAAAGTTATCTGATTATCCTATCTATCTTGACAAGTTAAAACTTTTATACCAAAATTAAATTTTATCCCTTTTGGTATTGATCTACCCAGTTCACAAACCCCAAAAGACCAGAATAACTAGACTCTGCTTTAAATATATGAAGTTCATTTTATTACAAAATACAAGCTGTAGCTTGTGCCCACATCCCCCACCACAGAAGAGGTGGGAGCCGAGAGCCCCATGCTCAGGTTAGTTGTGTGATTTAAGGATTCTGGTCCATCCCAGCATGCCCAAGGCAGGGGTGATTTCTGCCTGGCAAGCATCTGTTGGTCAAAGTGCTACATTTTTAATTGATTGGCTATAGGAAGGCACCCATACCATTAATGATCTGGTGTCCCTCCCTTTTCCTAGCAACTTTATCTGTAGTGGGTGGGGAAAGAGTGCAGTAAGGTAGGTTCTTCCCCTCGGGGCATTCCTGGACCTCTCCATCCAGCTAGTTCAGGTCTTAAACTTTAATAGTATGTGCTGATTTTTATCCTTTTGGTCTCTCAGGTATTACTTATATGAAAGGATTTCTTAACTTCTAAACAACACAGGCTTGATTGTGGCACTATAACTATTTGGTCTTCAACCCCATCAGAGACTTGAGAAGGAAATAAAATTAGCTGTTAGAGTAAATATGAAGTGCATGTTAGCAGCTTCCAAAAATTAACAGAGATGGTTTGCTGCCTGAACAGTCACTCATATAACTGTTTATAACATTGGAGCATCATCTTCAGCTTTCAGGCTGACAATATTTGACAGATGTATAAGTGAAGCAGGAACTATTAGGACTTGCTTACCCTGTTTTGGCAGAGTTCAACAGTCAACTTGTCCTGCATTTAGGCTTGTACTTTTTTGGCAGTATTTGTCTGTTGTGAAGCAAGTGTAATTTCTTTACCTAAGTGGCTTTTTTGCCACATTTGTAGCCATCTCCGTATGAAGGTTCTTTGATGCTCATTATCTTATTTCAGGTAGGTGGGGTGCTGCCAGGAAATGAGTTGTCTCATTATCAAAGAAACTTTAGAATAATAAAGATACTTTTAAATGAAATAGTCTGTAAGTCTCTGAAATTTTTGAAGACTACCTATCTTTATGTAATCAATCTGTCTACAAAATTGCATCTATCTTTTCAGCATCTCATGGACATTCTCCAAAATAGACTATATATTTGGTCACAAAGCAAGTCTCAATAAATAGAAGAAGATTTAAATAATCTGCAGTATTCTATCTGACCAACAGGGACTAAAGTTGGACCTCAACAACAATGGAATTAAAAAAAAAAAGCCTACAAACAAATGGAAACTGTACAACTTGCTTCTCAATGACAGCTGGGATAAGGAAAATAAAGAAATAAAAGACTAAATAGAATTCAGTGAAAATGAAGGAACAACATACCCTAATTTATGGAACACAATGAAAGAAGTGCTCAGAAGAAAATTCATAGCACTTAGTGGCTTCAAGAAGAAATTTGTGACATTTCATACAAGCAACTTAAAGTCCCACCTGAAATTCCTAGAAAAAAAAAGAAAATACACCTAAGAGGAGCAGATGGGTGGAAATAATCAAACCCAGGGCTGAAATCAATCAATTAGAAACAAAACTATTCAAATAATAAATGAAACCAAGAGTTGGTTATTTGAGAAAATCAACAAGATAGACAAACTTTTAGCCAAACTGCCTAAAAGGCAGAGAGAAACTAACCAAATCAGCGAAATCAGAAATGAATATGTGGACATAACTACTGACAGTGAGGAAATCTAAACAATCATCAAGTCTTACTGCAAAATCCTTTATGCCACAAAATTCAAAAATCTGAAAGAAATGGACAATTTTCTAGAAAGAGTCCATCTAACAAAATTAAGTCAAGATCAGGTAGAAAGATTGAATATTCCTATATCCCCCAAGGAAATAAAAGCAGTCATCAACATTCTATCTTCTAAAAAAAAAAAAAAAAAGCCCTGGGCCAGATGGATTCAGTGCAGAATTCTACCAGACCTTCAAAGAAGTGCTAACTCCAATTCTTTCTATATCATTCCACAAAATAGAAACAGAAAGAACATTACTAAACTCATTTTATGCAGCCACAGTCACCTTGGTACCTAAACCATACAAAGACCCAACAAAAAAGAGAACTTCAAACCAATCTCTCTTATGAACCTTGATTCAAAAATACTCAATAAAATCCTTGCAAACAGAATCCAAGAACACATCAAAGAGATCATTCACCATGATCAAGTAGGTTTCATCCCAGTCATGCAAGTGAGGTTCAACATATGGAAATCCATCAATGTAATCCACCACATAAACAAACTGAACTACATAATCAACTCCTTAGATCCCGAAAATGCATTTGACATAGTCCAACACCCAGTCATGTGTAAAGTCTTGGGTCATCTTGGACACAGGGCACATACCTCAACATAATAAAGGCAATATACAGCAAGCCTATAGCCAACATCAAACTTAGTCGAGAGAAACTTAAATCAATCCCACTGAAATCAGGGACAAGAAAAGGCTGCCCACTCTCTCCAAGTCTCTTCAACATTGTACTTGAAGTCCTAGCTAATACAATAAGACAACTAAAGGCAATCTAGGGGATAAAAATTGGAAACGAAGAGGTCAAAGTGTCACTATTCACTGATGAATACATCAGACCCCAAAAATTCAGAGATCTCCTTCAGCTGATAAACACCTTCAGCAAATGTGGCAGTATACAAAATCAACTCAAAAAAATAAGAAGCCCTCCTGTATACCAAAGAAAAAAAGGGCCAAGAAAGAAATTAGGGACACAACACCCTTCACACTAGCCACTAATAATATAATAATATGAAGTGCCTTGGGGTGACTCTAACCAAGCAAGTAAAGACTTGTTTGAAAAAAAAAAAAAAAACAAAAACAAAAAAAAAAAAAAACTAAAGTAGATAGCATAGCAGAAGATGGAAAATTCCTCAGTGCCCATGGATTGGTAGGATTAACATTCTGAAAATGGCCATCCTACCAAAAGCAATCTACAGATTCTATGCTCTTCCCACCTAAATACCAACTCAGTTCTTTACAGACTTCGAAAGAAAGATTCTCAGCTTCATATGGAGAAACAAAAAAACACGGAATCTCCACAACGATCCTGTACACCAAATTATCTGAAGGTAACTCCATCCCTAATCTCAAAATGTACAATAGAGAAATAGGAATAAAAACTGCATGGCATTGTCATAGAAACAGAAAGGGGGATCAATGGAACTTAAGAGAAGATCCAGAAATAAACCCACACATCTATGAATATTTGATTTTTGACAAAGAAGCCAAAACCATTCAATGGAAAAATGACAACATCTTCAACAAATGGTGATGGTCCACTGGATGTTATTCATAAAAGTGAAAATAGATCCATAATCATCAACCTACACAAAAGTCCAAATGGGTGAAAGGCCTTAACATAAAACCAGATAATCTAAATCGGTTACAATAAAAAGATGGAAGTGCCTTGAACTCAGTGGCACAGGAGACAAGCTCCTGAATAGAACACCAACAACACAGGCTCTGAGAGCAACAGTCAATAAAGGGGACCTCATGAAACTGAAAAGCTTCTGTAAAGCAAAAGATACTGTCATCAGAATAAATGACACCCTACAGGCTGGGAAATGATCTTCATTAACCCTGTATCTGACACAGGGCTGATATGCAGAATACATAAAGAACTAAATAAGTTAAAAAGCAAAAGATCAAGAAATCCAATTAAAAAATAGTGTCCAAAACTAAACAGAGAGTTCTCTGTAGAGGAATATAGAATGGCAGAGAAACACTTAAAGACATGCTCAACATCCTTAGCCATCAGGGAAATGCAAATCAAAACAACAATGTGATTTTGACTTACACCCATCAAAATGGCTAAAATCAAAACCTCAAATGAGAAGACATGCTGAAGATGTTTTGTAGAAAGGGGAACCCTCCTACATTGCTGGTGGGAGTGTAAACTGGTATAACCACTTTGGTAGTCAATCTGGTGCTTTCTCAGACAACTAGGAATAGTGCTTCCTCAAGACCCAGCTATACCACTCCTAGCTGGGTATATACCCAAAATTTGTTCAAGTACACAAGAAGGACATTTGCTCAACCATGTTTGTAGCTGCTTTATTTGTAATTTCTAGAACCTGGAAAAAACCTAGATGTCCCTCATCAGAGGAATGGATGCAGAATTGTGGTATTTTTACACAATGGAATACTACTCTGCAATCAAATTGAAGAAATCATGAAATTTTCAGGCAAATGGTAGGCTCTATAAAAGATCATTCTGAGTGAGATATCCCAGAACGAGAAAGACACAGGGTATATACTCACTTATATAGACCTTTAAGATATGATAAACATAATGAAATCTATACACCTAAAGAAGATAAACAAAAGCGAGCACCCAGGGTAAGATGATCAATCCTCACTTAGAAAGACAAATGTAATGTGCATTGAACTTGGGAGAATACAAGTAACAGGACAGGAGACTACAGCAGATGGCCTCTGGAAGACTACATATCAGTGTATCAAAGCAGATGCTAAGACTAATAACCAAACCTTTTGCAGAGTGCAGGGAATTATATGAAAGAAGGAGGAGTTAGTATGATGTGGAATGTAAAGGAGCTCCAGAAGACCAAATATTATCTGTGCAGAGTGAGTGGTCTTTTATGAGACTGATACTCCATTAAGGACCATGTATGGATAAAATGTAGAACCTCTGCTCTGATGTAGCCCAAAGTAGCTCAGTAACCAACTGGATTCCCATAGTAAGGTGAACAGTATCTATTTCTGAAAGAAAATCAAGGGCAGGCTCTTTGACCTCCTCACACCCCAAGGGAGGAGCAGTCCTGCTAGGCCACAGAATAGGACTTTGCATGCAACCAGTCCTGAATAGATACCTGGTAAAACAGGGTCAGATGACAGGGGAGAAGGTTCTCCCCAAATCAGTGGACTTAGAAAGGAGTATGGAGGAGATAAGGGAAGGAGGGTGTGATTGGGAAGGAATGAGGGAGCAGGAAACAGCTGTGATACAGAGTTAATAAAATACAACTAATAATAAAAATAAAAACCTGTTTTTGTAATATTAAAACAAGTGAAATCATAAAGAACATTTATAATTTTAAAAGTCAAAACCAGAGATGCGTCTAAAACAAAAAGGGGGAACTGTAGAGAGCTGCGGAATGCTATGCCTTAAAGATGGAGCTGGTTTCCGCCTTCCACCTTCCCGATGGTGAGTGCTCTCTGTCACGAACAATTCCACATTTGGCTAAGGCTGAGGATCTGGCTTGCTTCCATGTATGTGGACCTATCTGCATTGCCCACGTGGCATGCCTGGGTTGGCTACCCAGAGGCTATTTAAGCTGTGGGCTGGCTTTCCCCAGGGTCCGAGGATTGTTCAAGGTTCCTGAATAAACTGCATTAAAAAAAAAGATAAAAAATAAAATAAAATAAAAAAATTACCAGTGCAAATAATACAATTTTATTATTATTATTATTATTTAATTTTAATTTCTCTAATTCCCTTAATTCATGAACTTGTTCCCTTTCTAATTGGACTTTCTCTTGTAGAACAGTAATATCGTCCTGCAGTGGTCCCATATCTCCCTCCACATGTGGCAGGGAAAGCCACAGGGACAGAGGGCACAGGAGGACAGCCTGAATTATGAGACTTGTCAGTTTCTTCCTCTGACTTCATTTCATCCTCACTCTCTAGATCCTAAATTATTTTCTGCTCTCAAATTACTCAAATCTGTATGAGCCCCTTTCTGAATATTTTCAATAACTTTAGAAGTCCTTTTTTTTCTACCTGTTTGGCTGCTCTTATTTTCCCAAGTAACTCTTTAGCTTGTGAGATTTCTTCCCCGAAGTCTCTAGATGGAAACCAGGGACAAACTTCATTTACAAACTAAAGGGTATAAGGGCATTTCTCCCAATTCCTTGTCTTTATTAGCATTGATTTTAGAGTCCTCATTAACATCTCCCTGCTATTTCCCTTGAGCCATGATTTTACTGCCTGCCTAGCTTGTCTTCCTTCCTTTGATGGGAGGTCATCATGAAACACATTTTCTTTTTTCTTATGCATCCAGAGATCCAAAAACCAGCCTTTCTCATATTGCCCCTCGTTATCAAGTTCCCTTATTCTGGTGCCAACTGACACATCCTTTGGGCTTGTTGTATGTAAAATTGATATTTACTAATAATTATCTTTAATAAAGTTGTTGTTAATCATAAACAACTGTATAACAAAATCACCACAAAGACACTAGGTTTATTTAGTTCACCTAGAACACAATGATTGGCAATAATTACTCCCACCTAAACCTCCAATCCCTCATAATTTTCTAACATTTAGATTTTACCCATTATACTTGCTTTTTGTGAAATATTGTGTCCAGTCCATCTCCACATAGTTCCAAGATTTGTCCTCTAGCTCTCTCTCCAAGCTCTCTCACCCTTTTCTCCCACTCTTTTCTTGCCCCTTGGCTCCACCCCTCTTTCCTGTCCACTTGATCATTTCTTTGCACTTCATTGTTGCTAGTTGTTTCATTTTGGCTTGTTTATCACAATGCCATATCTGGATTGAGACCAGAAAGTGAAGGGAGGGGGGAGAATTCATCATTTGAATGAACAAGAGTAAGGGGTATACATTTCAAAAGAACATTGTACCAACAGAAAAATGGTACACCTGTACACCTGAAAAAATGAGTGTAAATGGGGGGACAGAGACATGAAGAATGGAGACAAGAAAGATTCCTGATCAAGTTTCATTTTACTGAGTGAGCAAACAACACTTATAAAGCAAAGGGTACAAGCAAAAAAAAATTTTTCACAGTATCAAAACATCTGTTCCAAGTGGCAAGGCATTAAGGAATTCACTGAAGATTACACAAAGTTTGCAGTCTGGTTCCCAAGGTTGCAGGGAGCTTGCTATCTACTTCTCAGACTCAGACCACCCTGCTTGCAGAGACCACCAAAAAAAGAAAAAGTCTCTGAGACATAAAACTTAGACAAACCCACAGCTACCAAGACCAGGAGGTAAAATTCCATTTACCAGACGCTTTCAGAATACAGACAATTTCTGAGACTGGTTTCATTGAAAAAATGAAAATCTGTGAGTGTAAAAGGAAAAATGATGAGAAATAAACTATTTGACAGCTAGTTCTATTCCACACTAGTGTTGCCAAACCTCTATGAGCAGGGTTGCCTTGGATGACCTGGCTAGATGAGGAGCTATGTCCTACTCAGCGGTCAGTGAGGAACCCTCCTGGTCCTAGTGTTTACATTTAAAATCGGGCTTCCAGGACAGTGAAATATGTCTGTGTTATATGCCAAGGACACAGAAGCAGCTGTGTTCCTGCTGTGGTCCTCCAGACAAACTGTCTAAACATAGTGATAGTGCCAGGACTGCTTGCTCAGATGTGCCTCCTGAGCTCTTAGGAGGGAGCTGGGTAACCACTAGATCATGGGTAGAATACTTTACTACAAAATGAGTTCTTGGAAAGCATACCTTACACAGTCAAACTCTGCCCTTCTTTAGCAGAATCTCTTATCAATGTTACAAGTCATTGTAAAAAATGCCAACATATTATTTTTATTGCTTATGTGGGAAGTTGACATAATATATATACACTCCTTTTCTATTACTCACAGGTTCAAATTCTTACCCATTGTGCCACTCTATTTTTTTCTTTAAAATACACCAATTGAAAGATGTTTTATTCATCTAATCATTGGCACATGATCAGAGTTTCAGTGCCAAGTCCTTTAAAGAAAACTGAGTTCAGTCTTTCCAGACCTTGGTACCACCACCAAGGAGAAGACATCAGTTCTGAAGAGCTCTATACCTTATCATCTTGATCACCATTCTTAATGTATTTATTTATTACAATTTGTTCACATTGTGTCTCCTCTGCTACCCCCTGACTCTTCTGCTCCCAGGTCCACCCACCCAATAAAAACAAGGACCTAACAGACTAGGATCAGAAGGAATAAAAAGAAACCCTACCCTACCAGTGGACTTGGGAAGGGAATGTGTGTAGAAGGGGGAAAAGGTAAGTATTGGGAGGGCAGGAGGGAGGGAGGGAACTAGAGAGGGGATACAAAGTAAATAAAGCATAATTAAAAATAAAATAATGGAAAAAGTGAACAAATTTTGACACTCACGTTATATATTCACTCAAATAGACATATAATACAGGATAAACATACTAAAATATGTTCACCTACAGAAACTAATCAAGATGGTGGACTGGCTAAAATTATCTAATGGCATCCCAAAAGGCAAAGATGATAGACAACAGAAGAAGCAGAGAACAGGGAACTAGTTAGGAGCCTACCACAGAGGGACTCTGAAAGGCTCTACTCTGCAGACTATCAAAGCAGATACTGATACTTAAGGTCAACTGTTGGACAGAGTGCATGGACTCTAATGAAAGGAGTGGGAAATAGTAAGATCTGGAGAGGACAGGGGCTCTACAAGGACAGCAACAGGACCATAAAAATCTGAGCACAAGTATCTTTCTTGAGACTCATACTCCAACCAAGTACCATGCATGGTGATAACCTAGAACCTCTGCACAAATGTAGCCCATGGCAACTCAGTGTTCATTTGGGTTCCATAATAATGGGAATAGGGATCCCTTGACATGAACTGATTGGCTTTCTTATTGATCTTCTCACCCTGATGGGGGAGGAGCCTCACCAGGCCACAGAGAAAGAGAATGTAGCCACTCTTGATGAGATCTGATAGATTAGGATCAGAAGGAAGGAGAGGAAGACTTCCCCTATCAGTGGACTTGGGGAGGGACATGTGTAGAGAAGGGGAAGGGAAGGTGGGATTGGGAACAGATGAGGTTTTTTAAGGGGAAACAAAGTGAATAAAGTGTAATTTATAAAAATAATAAAAAATGTATATTTTCTTTTGGATTTATATTATGTGAGGGTGAGCTTTGAGGTTGATATGCCAATGAAAGTGATCAGACAGAAGGAATGTCTGTCTCTCAGTCTCTGTCATTTTATACTATTGTTTATGTTCGTCTAGGTATCTCTATTTCTGAATCTGTCTCTCTAGCCCTCTCTTTCTGTCTCCCTCTCTCTGCCTGCAACTTCTGGTTCAGTATGAAAAGCTCTCAGATTTGGTGGAGGACTACAATAAGATGATTGTTTGCTGAGGTGATATAATGGATGGCTTCTTTAACAATACAAGCAATATACTAATTAAATGCTTTTTGTTCAAAGATTTGCCTTGGCCAGGGAGCATTTTCACAAAAAAATAACCCACTGACTGAGGACAAGTGTGTGCATTTACCAATTAATGTTTGAATCTCTGATAATGTGAGACACACAAGTCAGCTACAAGTGAATTTATTAATGAGCACTTGAAATAAATATGTGTTGCATGCTTTGGCAGCAAATATGCTAAAATTGGAATGATACAGAGAAGATTTGCATGGCCCATGGTTCCTAGGTTCCTAGGTTCCTAGGCTGTTTCCTGTTTTCTTTTTCTTCTGATGTCCATTCTCTTTGCCTTTTAGGATGGGGATTGAACATTTAGGTTAGGGTCCTTTCTTCTGCTTAGTTTGTTTAGATGTACAGATTTTAGTGGGTTTATTCTATGTTGTATGTTTATATGAGTGAGTATATACCCTGTGTGTCTTTTTGCTTCTGGGACAACTCAGTCAGGATGATTCTTTCCAGGTAAGATTGGATGACATGCAAATTCATGTAGAGTTCCATATTTTTTATTTAACTTTTATTAATTACATTTTATTCATTTTGTATCCCCCCATAAGCCCCTTCCTCCTCCCATCCCAGTTTCTCTCTCCCCTCTTTCTGCATGCATGCCCCTCCCCAAGTCCACTGATAGGGGAGGTCCTCCTCTCCTTTCTGATCTTAGTCTATCACATCTCATCAGAAGTGGCTGCATTGTCAGGGTTCTAAGTTATCTCCATGAAAGTCTTTGGTTGGAGTATGAGTCTCTGGGAAGTTCCCTGTGTTCAAATTTTATGGTTCTGTTGCTCTCCTTGTGGAGTTCCTGTCCTCTCCAGCTCTCACTATTTCCCACTTCTTACATAAAATTCCATTCACTCTGCAGGACAGTTGGCCATCAAGCTCAGCATCTGCTTTGACAGTCTGCAAGGCAGAGGCTATCAGAGGCCCTCTGTGGCAGGTTCCAAGGCTGTTTCCTGTTTTCTTTTTCTTGTGATGTCCATTCTCTTTGCCTTTCAGGATGGGGATTGAACATTTTAGTTAGGGTCCTTTCTTCTGCTTAGTTTGTTTAGATGTACAGATTTTAGTGGGTTTATTCTATGATGTATGTTTATATGAGTGAGTATATACCCTGTGTGTCTTTTTGCTTCTGGGACAACTCACTCAGGATGATCCTTTCCAGGTCCCACCATTTACCTGCAAATTTCATGATTTTCTTATTTTTCATATCTGAGTAACACTCCATTGTATAGATGTACCACAATTTCTGCATCCATTCTTCAGTTGAGGGGTATCTGGGCTGTTTCCAGCTTCTGGCTATTACAAATAAAGCTGTTATAAACATGGTTGAGCAAATAGATGAAATTGTGGAGGAAAAAACTTAAAGGAAAAAAAACAGGAAATACAGAGGTAAGAATAACCAATATACTACACGAGATGGAAGAAAGAATCTCAGGTGTGGAAGATACAATGGAAGAAATTGGTGTATCTGTCGAAGAACATGATAAATATAAAAAATTCCTGACAGAGAACTTACAAGAAATTCAAGACAACATAAAGAGACAAAACCTAAGAATAATAAGAATATAAGAAAAAGAAAATTCCCTCCTCCAAGGCCCAGAAAATATTTTCAAAAAACCATTGAAGAAAATGTCTCCAACTTAAAGGAGAGGCCAATAAGAATACAAGAGGTATACAAAACACCCAATAAATTAGTCTAGAAAAGAAAATCTGCTGCCACATAATAATCAAAACAATAAACATACAGAGCAAAGAAAAAGAAAATGCTAAAAGCTGCAAGGGCAAAAGGCCAAATAACTTATAATGGCAAATCTATCAGAATTACACATGACTTCTCACAGAGACTATGAAAGCCAGAAGGATGAATGGATGAATATCATGCAGGCCCTAAGAAAACACAGATGTCAACCAAGGCTATTATAGCCAGCAAATCTCTCCATCATCATAGATGGAGAAAAAAAGATGTTCAATGCCAAAACAAATTTCAACAATACCTACAAAGAAATACAGCATTACAGAAGATGCTACAAGGGAAAATACAACCCAAGAAAACTAGCTACTTTCAAGAAAACACAGGACATAATTAACCTCACTACAGTAAAACAAAAAGCAACCAAGCACACAAACTTACTACCACACCAACATCAAACTCAAAGGATCTAACAGGCACAGGTCATTAGTTTCTCACATCATCAGTGGACTTAATTCTCCAATAAAAAGACACAGAGTAACCAAATGGATGAGGTAACAAGGCACAGCACCACATACAAAAAACAGATCTAAGTCACAAAGATAGACATTACCTCAGTGTAAAGAACTGGAAGATGGCTCTCCAAGTAAATGGACCCAAGAAGAAAGCAAGAGGAGCCATTCTAATTCTGAGAACATAAACTTTCAACCAAAATTAATCAAAAGACATGGGGAAAGACACTTCAGACTCATCAAGGGAAAATTCCAACAAGAAGACATCACAATCCTGAACATCTATGCCCCAAATACAAGGGCACCCACATTTGTTAAAGAAACATTGATCAAACTTAAACTACACATAGATCCCCACACATTAATAGTGGGAGACTTCAACATCACACCATTAACAAAGGACAGGTAAACAAAACAGAAATTAAACAAAGAAACAATGTCTCTAACAGAGGTCATGAAACAAATGGATCTGACAGACATTTACAGAACCTTACACCAAAGACAGAAGAATTAATCTTCTTCTCAGCATCTCATGGAACATTCTCCAAAACAGACCATAGGGTTGGTCATAAAGCAAGTGTCACCAGATTCAAGAAGATTGAAATGCTCCCTTTTATTTTATCTGATCACCATGGAATAAAGCTGGACCTCAACATCAACAGAAATATCAAAAAGCCTACACACACATGGAAACTGAATAACTTGCTTCCAACTGACAGCTGGGTCTGGGAAGAAATCAAGAAATTAAAGTCTTCCTAGAATTCAATGAATATGAAGGCACAACATACCCATACTTATGGGACACAATGAATGCAGTGGTAAGAGGAAAGTTCATAGCACTAAGTGTCTTCAAGAAGAAATTCAAGGTATCTCATTCAAGCAACTTAATGGCTGATCTCAAAACCCAAGGAAAAAAAGAAGCAGACACTCCAAGAAGGAGTAGACAGCTGGAAATTCCCAAACTCAGCTGAAGTCAATAACTTAGAAACAAACAAAACAATTCAAAGAATCAAGGAAACAAGAGCTGGTTCTTTGAGAAATTCAAGAAGATAGACAAACCCTTTGTCAAACTAACTAAAAGGCAGAGAGACACCATCAAAATCATCAAAATCAGAAATGAAAATGGAGACATAACAATAGGCACTGAAGAAATCTAAACAATTATTAGGACTTATTTCAAAAGTCTATGTGCCACAAAAATTGTAAATGGAATGAACAATTTTCTTTATCAATTCCACTTACCAAAGCTGAAAAAAGATGGGGTAAATCAATTAAATTTTCCTATATTCCCTAATGAAATAGAAGCAGTCATCAAAAGTGTAACATCAAAAACAAACAAACAAAAACAAAAAAACCCACCCAGGACCATATGCAGAATTCTACCAAACCTTCAAAGAAGACCTAACTCAAGTTCTCTTGAAAGTATTCCACAAAACAAAAACTAATGGAATACTACCAAATTCATTCTACAGTCACCTTGGTATCTAAACCTCACAAAGACTCAACAAAGAAAGAGAATTTCAGGCCAATCTCTCTAATGAAAATTGATGCCAAAATATTCAAGAAAATACTTGAAAACTGAACACAAGAACACATCAAAGACATCATCCACCATTACCAAGTAGGCTTCATCCCAGGTATACAGGGGTTGATTTATATTTATATATGGAAATCCATCAATGTGATGCAACATATTTAAAAATGATAGAAAAAAAAAAACACATGATAATGGCCTTAAGTGCTGAAAAACATTTGACAAAATACATCCATTCATGTAGATCAGGGATACAAGACACATATCTAAACATAGTAAATGTAATATACAACAAGCCTATAGCCAACATCAAACTAAACAGAGAGAAACTTAAAACTAAAATCAGGGACAAGGCAAGGCTGCCCACTCTGTCACATATCTCTTCAATATACTTCTGGAAGTCCTTGTAAGAGCATTAAGACAATTAAAGGATATCGAGGGTATACAAATTGGAAAGGAAGAAGTCAAACTATCACTATTTGCAGATGATATGAAAGTATACCTGAGTGATACCAAAATTCTACCAGGAAACTCCTACAGCTGATAAACACCTTCAGAAAAATTGGCAGGATAGAAAATTAACTCAAAAAAAAAAAATCAGTAGCACTTCTCTATACAAAAGACAAAAGGGCTGAGAAAGACATTAGAGAAACAAAACCCTTCACAAAGCCACAAAAGACAAAAAGTGCTTTGTTGTAACCTTAACCAAGCAACTTGAAGTCTTGTATGTAAACAATTTCAAGACTATGAAGTAAGAATTAAAAGATGATATCAGAAGATTGAAAGATATCCCATACTCATTGCTTGGAAGGCTTAATACTGTAATAATGGATGCCTTACCAAAAGCAATCTACAGATTCAATGCAATTCCCAACAAATTACCAACACAATTCTTAACAGAAAAACTGAAAGAAAAATTCTAAATTTCAAATAGAAAAAATAAGAAACCCAGAATTGCTAAAACAACCCTATACAATAAAAGATCTTCTGAAGGTAGCTCCATTCCTGATTTCAAGCTGTCCTATAGAGCAATAGTAATAAAAACTGCATGTTATTGGCATAGAAACAGAAAGGTGGATCAATGGAACCAAATAGAAGAACCAGAAATAAACCAACACACTTATGGACACCTGAGTTTTTCCAAAAGTTCCAAAACTATACAATGGAAAAAAGTAGCATCTTCAACAAATGATGCTGGTCTAACTGGATGACTACATATCGAAAAATACAAATAGATCCAATATTTGCACAAAACTAAAGTCCATGCAGATCAAAGACCTCAACATAAAACCAGACACTTTAAATTGGTTAGAAGAAAAAGTAGGGAAGTCTCTAGAATTCATTGGTACAGGAGACAACTTTGTGAACCGAACACCAACAGCACAGGCTCTAAGAGCAATAATAAGTAAATGGGACCTCATGAAACTGAAACGCTTCTGTAAAGCAAAGGACACTGTCATCAAAACAAAAAGAATGCCTACAGATTGGGAAAGAATCTTCACCAGCCCTCTATGTGACAAAGGGTTATTATCCAGTATATACAAAAAACTAAAGAAGTTGAAAAGCAACAAGTCAAATAAGCCAATTAAAATATGTGAAATAGAGCTAAACAGAGAATTCTAGATAGAGGAATATTGAATGGAAGAGAAATACTTAAAGAAATGCTCAACGTCAATCCCCATGAGGGAAATGCAAATCAAAATGACCAGAGATGTCACCTTATACCCATCAGAATGGCTAAGATCAAAACCTCAAGTGACAACACATGCTGCAGAGGTTGTGGACAAAGGGGAACCCTCCTCCACTGCTCATAGAATGTGAACTTGTACAACCACTCTGAAAATAAATCTGGAACTTTTTCAGACAACTAGGAATAATGCTTCCTCAAGATCCAGCTATACCACAACCTAGGTGTATTTCAAAAGGAGGCTCCAGTACACAGTAAAGATATTTTCTCAACCATGTTTGTAGCAGCTTTATTTGTAATACCCAAACCTGGAAACCATGGAGATGTCCCTCAAGTGAAGAATGGATACAAAAATTGTGATATATTTTACCAATAGAATATTACTCAGCAATAAAAAACAAGGAAATCATGAAATTTGCAGGTAAATGGTGGCAACTAGAAAAGATCACGCTGAATGAGGTATCCCGGAAGCAGAAAGACACACATGGTATATACTCACTTATACAGACATATAATGTAGGATAAATCTATTAAAATCTCTATATCTAAAGAAACTAATCAAGAGGGAGGACTCTGGCTAAAATGCTCAATCCCCATTCCAAAAGACAAAGTGGATGGACATCAGAAGAAGGAGAATACAGGGAACAAGTTAGGAACCTGACACAGAGGGCCTCTGAAAGGCTGTGACCAGAAGACTATCAAAGCAGATGCTGAGATATATGGTCAACCATTTGGCAGAGGGCATGGAATCTAATAAAAGAAGTGGGAAATAGTAAGATCTGTAGAGGACAAGAGCTCAAAAAGAAGAGCAACAGAACCAAAAAAAAAAAATGAGTAGAGGGTTCATTCCTGAGGGCCAAACTCCAACTAAGCACCATGCTAGAACCCCTGCACAGATGTACCCCATGGCAGGTCACTGTCAAACTGGGTTATATAGTAATGGGAACTGTGAATTTCTTTGACATGAATTAATTAGACTGATCTTTGGTCTCCATCCCCTGAAGGGAGAGCAGTCTTAACAGGCCACAGACGATTATAATATAGCCACTCCTTATAAGATCTGATAGACTAGGATCAGAAGGAAGGAGAGGAGCTTCCAAGATGGCGGCGAACAGAGCGCAGCATTTAAGAGAGGCAGAGGACATGAATCACCGAAATTGGTGAGTCTAGAGACAATTGAAACTAGAATTTGGACTTCTTGGCTTTCTAAAGGGGAGGAGACACCACAGAAGCAAGGAGTGCTTGTAGATTTAGATCGGGCACAGACTTCTCTGAGAACGAAGTGGGGTGCTTCCCTTGTGCAGGTCTCCTGCACAGGAAAGTCTGCACACAGCACCAGGTAGCTGAGCTCAAAGCTCATAGCCTGGGTACTAAGACAGCAGAGACAGTGCTCCAGGTCCCTTAGCGCAGGGGACAGCTGTAACCACCTGTGAACACCACCCCTGCGATGCATGGCTAAGGAGCCTATATCCTGGGCCCCGCCTAGGGCCCTTTGCCCAGCTCTGGACCAGCAGAGCGTCTCCCCTTCCCTTACCCTGTGGGACGCAATCCTGCCACAAGAAGAGCAGCAGAGTTCATGTCCCTCTGGACATCCTTCCTCTCCAGAGTGCACACACCTCCGGAAAACCCGCCCCGACTGAGTGCACCAACCATAGGAAATCCACCTTGAACACACCTCCAGAAAGCCACCACACTGGAGGAGCGCATACACCCCTGGAAACCCCACTACATTGGAGGAATGCACACACCTCAGGACACCCTGCTGCACCAGAGGAGTGCACACAAAATCGGAAAACCCAACACACCAGGAAGAATGCACATACCTCTGGAAACCCTGTCACACTGAAAAGCACCCATTGCCAGGGCCAGAGCGCAGGCCCAACCACAGAGTGCCAACCACAGAGACTCAGTTCCGCAGTACAATCCTTCCTAGATTCTAAATCTGCAAAGCTCAGTGCCTGGGGACCAAGACAACAGAGGCAGGGCTTCAGGCCCCTCAGCCAGGGTGGAGAGTTGTAACCACCTGCTGAACGCCACCCCTCAGAGCACACATCAGAGGATCCACTCCCCACTTAATGCCCTCTTTCCAAGCTCCAGATCTTTGGAGCACACCCACCACCACAAACACTGGGCCCCTCCAGAGTATACACACCACTGAAACCCCACCCCTCCAGGGCACAAACCCTAAGAGTGCCAGCCACAGAGACTCATATCCACAGGACCAGACAATCCTTCCCACATCCAAAGTCTGCAAGTGGCTGTATTGATTACACAGGATTGCCCAGCCAGTGATTGTATGGGCCAACCAACCCCTCAGTGGCAGATAACCAGCTGAAGACCCATAAAAGCCTAGCAGTCCTGAAAAAAACAATATGCGCTGGCAATCTTCAATAGCATTTGCATTCCCTAAAGTGCCTGCAACACCTTCAGTGCCTGCAAGGCACCCCTCTCACACACTGAAGGACTCTTCATTCTTCTAACACCCTGTCCCTTAGGATACACCTATAAGCACATGTTCAACAACATGCTACCCCACATTTGCCCTTCTGTGCCTGTGAACTTTCCCCCTACAGGTTTAGCTGAATCACCAATGCATACACTGAAACCACTGGACCTCCCTCCTTTTACTGAGGAATTCTCCAGACACCAGAGAAAGACCCGAAGCATTAAGAGAGGAAACAAACAAAAAAATAGAGAACATCTGCAGAATCCAGGAACACACAATGAACACTACAGATAACCAAATGGCTAGGGGTTGACGAAGGAACACAATCAACATGAATCAAGATATCATGGCTTCACCGGCAACCCACAAAATTAATGGATACTCCAACTCATCAGAAACACAAGAAAATTATTTTAAATCTATGATTATCCAGTAACTTGAGGCACATAGAGTGGAAACCAACAAATCTCTCAGAGAAATAGCCATACAGATTCAAATAGTTAAAGGGAAACAAATAAATCTCTCAAAGATTTGGCCTCTCAAATGGAGACAAAGAAAAACAATGTAAAGGAAGCTCTGAAAGAAACACAGGCAAATATAGCCAAACAAAGGGAGGCAGAAGTAGTGGCATTAAGAGAGGAAACAAACAAAAAAATAGAGACCATCTTGGAGACATAGGAATCCACATTCAAACAGATGAAGGAAATGTTGCAAGGCATGAAAACAGAATTAGAATCAATAAAGAAAACACAAACTGAGAAAACCGTGGAGCTGGAGAACTTGGAGAAAAGATCAGGAACCACAAAGGTAAGCATCACTAATAGAATATAAGAGATGGAAGAGAGAATTTCCAGTGCTAAAGATACACTCCCAGAAATTGATACTTCTCTCAAAGAAAAAGTAAAATCAGAAAAATCCCAAACACAAAACATCCAAGAAATCAAGGACACCATGAAAGGGCAAAATCTAGGAATAATAAGAATTAAAGAAGAAGAGGATTCCAGGCTCCAAGGTCCAGAAAATATTTTCAAGAAAATCATAGAAGAAAATTTTCCCAACCTAAAGAAAGATATGCCCACTAATATACAAGAGGCCTACAGAGGACCAAATAGACTAGACCAGAAAAGAAACTCTGCATGCCACATAGTAGTCAAAACGCTTAATCTACAGAAATAAGAAAACATGTTAAAAGCAGCAAGTAAAAAAGGTCAAGTAACATATAAAGGTAGACCTATCAGAATCACACCGGACTTCTCCTTAGAAACTATGAAAGCCAGAAAGGCCTGGGCAGATATCATGCAGTCTCTAAAGGACCACAGATGCCAACCTATACTACTATACCCTGCAAAGCTGTCAATCAACATAGATGGAGAAAACAAAATATTCCATGGCAAGGCTACAATACTTAAACAGCAAACGAGCCCTATAGAAGAAACTAGAAGGAAAATTCCAATCCAATGAAAACAACTACACCCATGAAAACACAGATTATAGATAATTTTCCAAAAAAAAAATCAAAATAAAAAAAGCAATAAATCACAGTAACACCACCAACTCCACAATAATAGGAAATAACATTCAATGGTCATTATTATCTATCAAAATCAATGGACTCAACTCTCCAATAAAAAGACATAGACTAACAGTGCAACTAATGGTGCAACATTCTGATGCATCCAAGACACACTTATGCCACAAAGATAAACACTACCTCAGAGTAATGTGCTGGAAAACTGTTTTTCAAGAAATGGACCCAAAATAAAAACAAGCAGGAGTGGCTATCCTAATATCTAATGAAATAGACTTTCAACCCAAACTAATCAAAAAAGATGTAGAGAGGCACTACATTCTCATCAAAAGAAAAATCCACCAAGAGGACATCACAATTCTGAACATCTATGCCCCAAATACAAGAAAACCTACATTAATAAATGAAACATTATAAAAACTTAAATCAAACATAGACGCAAACATCTTAATAGTGGGATACTTCAACATCCCACTATCACCAAGGGACAAATCATCTACACAGAAGCCAAAAAGGGAAATAAAGGCACTAACAAATATCCTAATTCAAATGGACCTAATAGATGTCTACAGGACATTTTACCCAAGCTCAAAAGTGTATAGATTCTCTTCAGCACCTCTTGGAACCTTCTAGAAAATAGACCATATAGTTGGTCACAAAGCAGGCCTCAACAGATACAAGAAGACTGAAATAATCCCCTGTATACTATCTGACCACCATGGACAAAAGCTGGACCAAAACAACAATGGAAATAGCAAAAAGCCTACATGCACATGGAAACCTAAAAACTTGCTACTAAATGACAGCTGGGTTAAGGATGAAATAAAGAAATTAAAGACTTCTAGAATTCAATGAAAATGAAGGCACAACATACCCAAATTTATGGGACACAATGAAAGCAGTATTTATAGGAAAACTAATAGCACTAAGTGCCTTTAATAAGAAATTTGTAGCATCTCATACAAACAGCTTAATTGCACAATGAAAGCCCTAGGATAAAAAAAAAAGAAGCAGAAAATGCAAGAGGAACAAAGGGCTGGAAATAATCAAACTCAGGGCTGAAATCAATCAATTAGAAACAAATAAAACAATTCAAAGAATCAATGAAACCATGAGCTGGTTCTTTGAGAAAATTAACAAGATAGACAAACACTTAGCCAAACTAACTAAAAGTCAGAGAGAAACTATCCAAATCAGAAAATCAGAAATGAATAAGGGGACATAACTACAGACACTAAGGAAATCTAAACAATCATTAGGTCATAACACAAAAGCCTATATGCCACAAAGTTAAAAAATCTAAAACAAATGGACAATTTTCTTGATAGATTCCATCTACCAATATTATGTCAAGACCAGTCAGAGATATTGAAAAGCCCTATATCCCCCAAGGAAATTGAAGCGACCATCAATAGCCTCCCTTCAAAAAAATTGCCAAGGACCTGATGGCTTCAGTGCAGAATTCTACCAGATCTTCAAAGAAGTGCGAACTCCAATTCTTTCCAAATTATTCCACAAAATAGAAACAAAAGGAACATTACCAAACTCATTCCATGAAGCCACAGTCACCTTGGTACCTAAACCACACAAAGATCCAACAACAACAACTAAAAGAAAAGTCTAGACCCATGTCTTTCTGAACCTTGATGCAAAGATATTCAATAAAATCCTTGCAAACAGAATCCAAGAACACATCAAAGATATCATCCATCATGACCAAGTAGGCTTCATCCTAGGCATGCATGCGTGGTTCAACATACAGAAATCCATCAATGTAATCGACCATATAAACAAACTGAATTAGAAAAATCACATGGTCATCTCCCTAGATGCTGAAAATGCATTTGACAAAATTTAACATCCATTGATGTTCAAAGTCATGGAGAGATCAGGGATACAAGCCATATACCTAAACATTGTAAAGGCAATGCACAACAAGCCTATAGCCAACATCAAACTCAACAGAGAGAAACTTAAATCAATCCTACTGAAATCAGGGACAAGACAAGGCTGCCCATTGTCTCCATATCTCTTCAACATAGCAATTGAAGTCTTAGATAGAGCAATAAGACAAGTAAGGGAGATCAAGAGAATACAAATCAGAAAGGAAGAAGTCAAAGTTTCACTCTTCACAATTATATGATAGTATACATGAGTGACCCCCAAAACTCAACCAGAAAACGCCTACAACTGATAAACATCTTCAGCAAAGTGGCTGGATACAAAATTAAATCAAAATAATCAGAAGCCCTCTTATATACCCAAGATATAAGGGCTGAGGAAGAAATCAGGGAAACAACACCCTTCACAATAGCCAGTAATAACATAAAGTACCTTGGGTTGACCCTAATCAAGCAGGTGACAGACCTGTTTGAAAATAAGTTCAAGTCTCTGAAGAAAAAAATTGAAGAAGACATCAGAAAATGAAAAGATCTCCCATGCTCATGGCTCAGTAGGATTAAGAGTGAAAATGGCCAGCCTGCCAAAAGCAATCTAGAAATTCAATGCAATTCCCATCAAAATAACAACACAACACAATTATTTATAGACCCTGAAAGAAAAATTCTCAACTTCATATGGAGAAATAAAAGCCCAGGATTCCTGAAACAATCCTGTACAACAACAAATCCTCTGGAGATATCACCGTCCCAAGTTGTACTACAGAGCAATAGTAATAAAAACTGCTTGCTACTGGCATAAAAACAGAAAGGTAGATTAATGGAACCTAATAAAAGACCCAGAAATTAACCCTAACAACTATGAATATTTGATTTTTGTCAAAGAAGCCAAAACATTTCAATTGAAATAAGACAGCATCTTCAACAAATGGTGCTGGTCCAACTGGATGTCTACATGCAGAAAAATGAAAATAGATGCATATTCATTACCATGCAGAAAACTAAAGTCCAAGTGCATCAAAGACCTCAACATAAAATCAGACACATTAAATGGGTTAGAAGAAAAAGTAGATAAGATCTTAGAACTCATTGGCACAAAAGACAACTTCCTGAACAGAACACCAACAGCACAGGCTCTAAGAGCAGCAATCAATAAATGGGACCTCGCGAAACTGAAAAGCATCTCTAAAGCAAAAGACACTGTCTTCAGAACCAAACAACAGGCTACTGATTGGGAACGGATCTTCACCAACACAACATCTGAGAGAGGGCTGATATCCAGAATATATAAAGAACTAAAGACGTTAAAAGGAAATAATTCAAGCAACCCAATTAAAAAATGAGGTATGGAGCTAAACAGAATTCTCTGTAGAAGAATATAGAGTGGCAGAGAAACACATAAGGAGATGCTCAACATCCCTAGCCATCAGAGAGATGTAAATCAAAATGACCCTGAGAGTTCACTTTACACCTATCAGAATGGCTCAGATCCAAAACTCAAGATGCATGCTGGAGATGCTGTGGAGTCCTCCTACATTGCTGAAGGGAATGGTAAAAACCCCTATGGAAACCAATCTGGCACTTTCTCAGACAATTAGGAATAGTGATACTTCAAAATCCAGCTATACCACTCCTAAGCATATATGCACAAAATGTTCAAGTACACAACAAGGACATTTGCTCAACCAAGTTTGTAGAAGCTTTATTTGTAATAGCCAGAACCTGGAAACAACCCAGATGTCTATCAAAGGAGGAATGGATACCAAAATTGTGGTACTCTCACTCAATGGAATAATACTCAGCAATTAAAAACAAAGAAATCATGAATTTTGCAGGCAAATGGTGGGATCTAGAGAAAAACCATCCTGAGTGAGATATCCCAAGAGCAAAAAGAGACACATGGTATATACTCACTTATAAGTGGGTACCAAACCTATAAGATAGGAAAAACATACTAAAATATGTACACCTAAAGATGATAAACAAGAAAGAGGTCCAGGGGTAAGATGATCAATCCTTATCTAGAGAGACAAATGGAATGGGCATTGGAAATAGGAGAAAACAAATAACAGGACAGTAGCCTACCACGAAAGACACCTGAAAGACTATACCTAGCATGTATCCAAGCAGATGCTGAGACCCATAACCAAACCTTTGGCAGAGTATAAAGAATCATGTGAAGGAAGGAGGAATTAGTATATCCTAGAGGGGACAAGGAGCCCCACAAGGTCCAAATATATCTGAGCACAGGGGTCTTCTATGAGACTGCAACCAAGGAACATGCATGGAAATTGTTCAAAAATATTAAAAAGAAACACAAACAAAAAACAAGGAAGGAGAGGAAGACCTCCACTATCAGTGCATTTGAGGAGGGGAATGCGTGGAGAAGAGGGATTTAAGGTGGGAATGAATGGGGTGGGAGGAGTAGTTAATGAGAGGAGGAGAGAAAGTTAATAAAGTGTAATTAATAAAAATTAAAAAAGAAAAAGAAATATGTGACACTTTTACTGAAATAACTAGAGTTTTGGACACAGGAACTGTGATCTTTGGGTTGTGTGCTTTCACCTGCCCAGATTGAGGCATGTACAGCTTCTCAGCACCAGAAAGAATACTGTGTTACCTATGTTTCCTCAGTGTCCAGTATCCCTGACCCTGTGCACAAGTGACTTTTTCATGTGAAACCCAACAAGCCTTTATTTCATCCCTTTATCCAGATCCCACAAATTTACTCCTGTTTACCTCTGTGACAATGTCAGGTGGGAAATGAAACTTTAATGTTTATTTAATTGGAGTTCTTCCTAAGTAGGGAAGCTTCAAAGTGATGTGGGATTAAGGGGAACATAGAAAATGGCAAGGTGGTTTCATACTGTGGTTTCAGATTGGAAATTTCCTAGGATGTGACTTTGAACTGAGTAGTTACTCAAAAACTCAGTAAATACACTTTCACTTTCTACCTGATACAATAGGGTGACAGGGTCTAGACTTCTCTGGAGTATTGTGTCTTTAAGAGAAGGGAAAAGTGAAGGAAACCAGACAATTCCTGGGACTGGTTTGACTGAAAGATAGAAAGATTGGTGTGTGTAAAAGGAGTCCTGAGGGGAATAATCCATTTGACAGCTGATGCTGTTCCAAACTGGTGTTGGCAACCCTGTATGGTTTACCTGGCTAGTTTTGCAGCTGTGTCTTCCACAGTGGTCAGTGAGTAATCCTCCTGTCCCTGGGGTTTAATGTTAAAATTCAGCCTTCAGGATGGAGAAATTTGTCTGTGTTATTTGCCTAGGACAAAAGAGTAGAGGTGTTTCTGGCTGTGGTACTCCAGAAAAACAAAACAAAACAAAACAAACAAACAAACAAACAAAAAAAAACTCTAAACATAGTGTTAGGTCCAGGACTGCTTGATCAGAGGTGCCAGCTGACCTCATAATGTCTGAGGTAGCTGGGTAACCACTAGTTGATTGTAGCTAGGATTCTCTGCTACAAAATAAGCTCCTGGAAAGCATGCCTTATAAAGTAAAATTTGGCCTTCCTTTACAAATATTTTCTCCATGTTAAAAGTCACCATAGTAGTTATGAACATATTATTTTTATTGATTATTTGGGGAATTTCATATAATATACATTATACTCCTTTTCCATTTCTCCTTGGTTCAAATTCCTACCCATGTGTGACAATAACAATTTTTTTCTTTAAAATACATTAATCGAAGTATGTACCGTTCATGTACTCTTTGAAACATGATCAGAGTCTCCATGCCAAATCTCTTAAAGAATACAGAGTTCATCCTTGCCCTATCCTGTCACCACCTACAAGAAGAAGCCAGTTCATCACCTTGATCAGTTTTTCTTATGTATTTATTGATTATGATTTGTTCACTTTGTATCCCCTCTGTTGCCCCCTCCCTCTTGTCATTCCTGTCCCACCCACCCTCTGTCTTCTACCTCTATCCCCTTTCTCTATTTCCCTGGTAGTGGAGGTCCTCCTCCCCCTTTTATCTGACCCTCGCTTATCACATCTCAACAAGGCTGGCTGTGTCATATTTCTATGTGACCTGATTCTCAGGGCATTGTTCTCCTTGTTTCAACAATTCTCTCTACTCATGACACCCTTCCTGTCTCCTTTCCTGCAGGCTTCCCAGAGCTCTGAGAGGAGGGAGAATTTCAGGGAAAACCCTTTTGGAGCTGGGTGTTTTAAGTTCTCTCTGTGTGTAATATTAGACTTTGGGTCTCTGTATGTAATCCGATTTGATGCAGAAGGAAGCATATCTGTGGATTTAAGAACATGGCACTGATCTATCTCTTGAGGGCAGAGAGCAACATATTTTAATAACAACAACCTAGATTGCTTTAGCATTTCTGTAGGATGGTCTGGCACAACAAATCAATTAACTACCACCCAATCACACCAGTGGAAGACTAGTTTGGCCACAGTAGATGGCCCATTGAAACTTTATCCCCCACTATTAGGAGACCTCCTAATAAGTAAACACATACCATATTTGTCTTCCTGCATTTCAGTTACTTCACCTAAGATGATTTTTCCGGTTCCATCCATTTGCCTGAAAACATCATGATATCATTTTCTTTGCTGAAGAATACTGCATTCTGGAAAAATTCCACATTTTACCCAAAGAAGATTTTCATAACACTTCTTTAGACCTTGGAAGTCGCTGGGACTTTCATCATTGTAGTGAATTACAAACTATCAGAATAAATGAGTTCTTTTAGCCTAGAAATCTCTCCATCTTCTTCCATTTCCTGGTGATTTGAATTGCAATAGCCCCTTGAATCTCATCTTTTTATATGTGGAGTTCCCAGTGAGGAAATGTCTAGAAGGGTTAGGGGATATGAAATTGTGAGATAATATAATTCCTATTGGAGCTATATTATAGGAGGGTATGCTTTGAGGATTATATTCCAATGAAAGTGAGCATACAAAATAGAGTCTGTCTCTCAATTTCTGTCAATTTATATCTTTTTTTTCTGTTGGTCTTTGTCTCAATATTTACAAATCTGTTTCTCTAGATCTTTCTCCCTGTCACCCTCTCTCTACATACCCCTTGTGGTTAAGGATGAAAAGATCTTATTTTTGCTGAAGGACTATAACAAGATCACTGCTTACTGATGTGACATCATGGATAGTTTCCATAAAAATATGAGCAATGTCCCAAATAAATGTTTTTTGTTCAAAGATTGCCTTGGTCAGGGAGCATTTTCACAGTAAGTAATTCACTAACCGGGGACATATCTGTGCATTTAACAAATAATAATGGAATCTGTGATAATGTGAAAGTCACATGTCAAGGACACAGGATGTTACTAAAGACCACTTGAAAGAAATATGTGATCCTTTTTCTGAACTAAGGGTGTTGGACAGAGGAACTGTCATCTCTGGGTTTTGTGCTTTCAGCTGCCCATATTGAGGCATGTAGGGCTGCTCAGCCTTTCTCTCAAGCATGCTGTCCACTTGGCCCTCCTTCTTTGCCATGTTTACACAAACTTAAGACAGGTGATAAGTAGAATAAGGATCACAGTGCAATTCCCGCATTGAAATCAGAGATCAGGGGACAGAAATCAGCATTTGAATGAACAAGGGAAACAGTATATATTCCAAAGCAACATAGTACTAATTGAAGGACATTCATAAGAGTAAAAATTGTTCTTAACCTCTGAGCTGCATCTCCAGCCCTGGTCTCCATTTTCTTAAGTCCATATTCTTTATATTTTTGGTGTCATAAAAGCTTTGTGATGTCATAATACTAATGTGAGGTCATAATAACATTATGATGTCACAATACCATTGTGAAATCATAAAACCATTGGGATGTCATGATAGTAATGTGATGTAATAATACAATTGTGATATCATAATAACATTATGACATCTTAAAACCTTTGTAATGTCATATCAGTGTGATGTCATAATAGCATTGGGATCTCATGACAGCAATGTGATATCATTAAAATTGGATGGCATAATAAAATTGTGATGTAATAATACCAATGTGACGTCATCATACATTTGTGAGGTAATACCGTTGTGATATCATAATGCCATTTTGATGTCATCATTGCATTGTGATACCATGATAGCAAGGTGTCATAAGACCATTGTAATATCATAATAGCTTTGTGATGTCATGAGAGCATTGTGATATCATCATAGTATTGTGGTGTCATAATACCATTTTTATGTCATAATAGCAATGTGATTTTCATCATAGCATTATGATGTCAAGATAGGATTTTGATGTAATGATAGCATTATGAGTGACCTTATAATAGCATTGGGATATCATCATAGGATTGTGAGGTCATAATTATTATATTATACCATATGATGTCATTATTGAATTGTGATGTCATAATTCCATTGTGGCATAGTGATACCATAATATTGTGATGTCATAATTCCATTGTGATATCCTCATAATATTGTGATGTCAGAATACCATTGTGAAGTCATGATACCTTTGTGATTTCAAAAAGCATTTTGATGATAAAATAACATTGTGATGTCATTATACCATTGTGATGTCATAATTTCATTTTGATATTATATGATATGTTGTCTTTGCATTGTGTTGTCTTCATAGCATGGTGATCTCAAATAGGATTTTGAGCTCATGATAGCATTGAGATGTCTTAATATCATTGTAAAGTCACTCCATTATGAACTTATAATAGCACTGAAATGTAATAATTCCATTGTGACATCCTAACACAATCATATCATAATAGCATTGTTATGTCGTAATAGCATTGTAACATCATAACGTCATTGGGATGTCAAAATTCCATTGTGATGCCATACCACAATCATGTCTTAATAGCACTGAGAAGTGTGATGTCATCATAACATTCTTATGTCCTAATATTGTATAGTCAAAACGTTTAGGTCATAATAGCATTTTGATGTCATAATTTCAGTGATATCATACCACAATCATATTATGATGTTATAAAAGCATGGTGGTTTCATAATACAATTGTGAATTGATAAAACCATTGTGATGTCATAATAGCATTGCTGTAACATACAATCGTGATGTCATTATAACATTTTGATGTATTAATATCACTGTGGACACTGAACTGCCATGGGATACAATTGTGCAGGGGTTCTAGGTTATCTCCATGCATGCTACTTGGTTGGAGTATGAGTCTCAGAAAAGACCCTTTTGCTCAAATTTTTTTGTTCTATTGCTCTCCTTGTGGACCTCCTATCCTCTCCAGATCTTAATATTATTTCCCACTCCTTCATAAGATTCCCTGCATTCTGCCCAAAGTTTGGCCATAAGTGGGTTCCATAGTAATGAGAACAGGGACTGCTTCTGACATGAACTGATTGGTTGATCACCTCCCCGTGAGGGGGAAGCAGCCTTACCAGGCCACAGAGGAAGATGATGCAGCCACTCCTGATGAGACCTGACAGACTAGGATCAGACAAAAGAAAATGAAACCCTCCCCTACCAGTGTACTTGGGGAGGGTAGTGTGTGGAGAAGGAAAAAGAAGGGAAGGATTGAAAGGGGAGGATGGAGGGAATTAGAGGGATACAAAGTAAATAAAGTATAATTAAAAATAAAAAAATAATACCACAGTGATATTGTCAAAACAGCATTGTGATCTCACAATACCATTGTCATATCATAATACCACATATCATTTCATATCCTACCTCATGTTAGGATAACATCGGGATGTCCTAATTTCATTGTTATGTTATATTATTATTATTGCAATGTTAAAATTACATTGTGATATCATACCTTATGATGTCATAATAGCAGTGTGATGTCCTAAAAGCATTGTGAAATCACAACAGCACTGAGATGTCATGACACCATTGTGATGACGTAATACCATTGAATGTCACAATAAAGTTGTGATTTCATAATAGCATTGTGAAGTCATAATATCAATGTGATGTCAAAAAGGTATTGTGATCTCATATTACCATTGTGAAGTCATAAGAGCATGTGAATTAATAATACCATTGTGATGTCATAATAGCATTTTGATGTCATAATAACCATGTGATGTTATAATAGCATATTGAGATCATAAACCTAATGTGATATCCTAATAGCATTGTGATGTTATCATATTGTGCTTTGCCATAATATTGTAGGTATAATGATCTTTTGAAATGTATATATATTATCCTTGTTCATTGAAATGCTGATTTCTACTCCCCACTCACTGCTTTCAATCCGGATATTGCATTGTGATAATTATTCTATGTATCCTGTCTCAATTTTGTGAAAACAGGCCAAAATAATGCAACTAGCCACAATCTTGAGCTGTGAGAGGAGCCACAGTGCAGGAAATGAATGGGAGGAGAGATAGTGAGGGAGTAGAGCTTGAAGAGCAGCGAGGGAGGAGAGGTCTTGGAATAGCATGGAGAGAATGAACCAACCATAGACTTCATAAAAAGCAAGTATAATGGGTAAAATCTAAATGTTAGGAAACTATGAGAGCTTGAAAGTTTAGGAAGAAGTAAATATTGACCAGCATTGTGTTCTAAGTTAACTAAATAAACCCAGTTTTGTGTGGCGAATTGTTCATACAGCTGTTTAGGATTAACAGCACGCATTCATAAAAGATAAACCAATAGTAATCATCACCTACAACACAATTGTAAAGCCAATAAATTATTGGGATGTCATAACACCATTGCGATTTCATATCACTGTAAAGACATAAAGGCATTGTGATGTCATAATTTCATTGGGATGTGATTTCATTGGGATGTCATATACCATTTGGATATCATGAGAACATTTTTCATGTCATCATACCATGTTGATGTCATAATAGCATTATGATGTCATCACAGCACAAATTCTCATACTATTGTGATGTCATAATACCATTGTGATAGCATTTTGATGTCATAAAAACATTGTGATGATATAATAATGCTTTGAGGTCATAATGCCACTGTGAAGTGAAAATTCCATTGTGATGTTATAGAACAATGATGTAATAGCATTGTGATGTCATATTACGATTTTGATATGGTAAAAATGTTATGTCACGATAGCATAATTGCATTGCTTTGTTATAATATTATTGTGATATTATAATACCATTGTGATATCATAACATATAAGGTCATAAAAGCATTGTGATATCATTATTCCATTGTGATGTCATAATATCAATGTTATATCATAATAGCATATTTAGGTCAAAACCCCATTGTGATATCATAATAGCATTGTGATGTCATCATAGCATTGTGATGTCAAAATTCCACTTTGAGCTCATACCAGGCAATTTTATTAATGACCTCTTGAAAGAAATAAATGACACTATTCCTGAACTAAGAGTCCTGGACAGGAACTATAATCGCTGGGGTGTGTGCTTTCAGTTTGAGGCTACTCAGGATTTCTCTGAAGCAAACTATGTCCTACTCAGTGGTCAGTGAGGAACCCACATGGTTCTGGGGTTTACAGCTATACCTGGAAATTCAGGACAGAGGAATGAGTCCATGCTATATGCCTAGGACACAAGAACAGCTGTGTTTCCTTCGGTGGTGCGCCAGACAAACACTCTAAACATATTGTTATTGCCAGGACTGCTTGTTCAGTGAAATCTTTTCTCAGTTTTCACAGTCATTGCATAAGTTGTCAACATATTATTTTCAATGATTATGTGGGAATTTCATATCATGTACAATACACTCCTTTTCCATTGCTCCCATATTAAAATTAATAACCATATGTCACACTAATTTTTTATGTTTAAAATATACCAATTCAAGTATGTGTTCTTCGTATATGCATTGGAACATGATCAGAGTCTCAGTCCAAGTCCCTTAAAGAAAAATGAGTTCATCCTTGCCGCACCCTGCAACCACCCCCAAGAAGAAGCCATCAGTCCTCAAGAACTCTATATTTCATCAACTTGATCACAGTTTTCCTTATCTATTTATTAGGATTTGTTCACTTTGTATCCCCTCTGTTATCCACTACCCATCTCCTTCCAATCCCAACCACCCTCATTCTTCTATCCCTATGCCCTTTCTCTAGTTCCCTGATAGGGGATGTCTTCCTCCTCCTTTTATCTGACCCTAGTTCATCAGTAATCATCAAGGCTGACTGCATCATCTTCCTCTGCAGCCTGATTCTCAGGGCATTGTGCTCCTTATGTCCTTAATTCCCTCTAATTATGACACTTTTTGCTTCCCAACTTGAAGGCTTCTCAGAGCTCCAAGGGGAGGGAGAATTTCATAGAGAAATCCCTTTTAGAGTGGGGTGATTTAATGTCTCTCTCTGCATAATATCAGACTCTGGGTCCCTATGCAATTCCATTTAATTCAGGAGGAAGAATCTCTGTGGATGCAAGAACATGGCATGGATCTAGCAGTTGAGGACAGAGTGCAGCATATATTAATAACAACAGCCTGGGTTGCTTGAACATTTCCTTAGAATGCTCTGCCCACCAACTCAGTAAACAGCCACCCAGTCCCCATAGTGTAAGACTGGTATAGTCACCATAAATGGCCTTTTGGAACTTTAACCCCTACTATTAGGAGACCTCTTAGTAAGTGAATACATACTATATTTGTCTTTCTGCATTTTAGTTACTTCAAACAGGATGATATGGATGATATTTCCTGGATCCATCCATTTGCTTGAAAACATCATGATGTCATTTTCTTAGCTGAAAAATTCTCCATCATTATAGTATTCCATATTTTCCCCAAAGGAAATTGTCAGACCTGTTCTTTAGTCCTTGAAAGTTGCTAGGATTTTATTCATTTTATTGAATGAGAAACTTTCAGGATAATTATGATGTTCTTTTAGCCTAGATGTCTGTGCATATTCTTCCTCTTCCTGGTGATTTGAATTCCAATGTCATGTTGAAGCTCATCAATATATTTGACCCCAATGACAAAATGTCTGGGAAGAGTTAGGAGTTATGGCTTTGTTAGATAACATAATTCCTACTTGAGTTATTTTTTAGGAAGTTGTGCTTTGAGGTGGATATGCCAATGAAAGTGACCAGACACAATGGAGTCTCTGTTTCTCTGTCACCATTGTTTCTGTTAGTCTCATTCTGTTTAATTCTGAATCTGTCTCTCTAGCTCTTTCTATCTCTGTCTACATCTCTCTGCCTGCTGCTTGTGGTATGAAAGCTGTCAGTTCTGCTGAAGGACTACCACAAGATGACTACTTGCTGACATGACATCCTGGATGGTGTCTGTAAAAATATAAGCAAGGTCCCAATTGAATGCTATTTGTTGTAAGATTTGCTTTGGTCAAGGAGCATTTTCCCAGTATGTTATTCAGTGACTGAAAACATATCTGTGCATTCATCAAATAATAATAGAATCTGTAATAATGTGAAAGTCACATGTCCAGGACAAGTGGCTTTATTAATGACCCCTTGAAAGAAATACATGACACTTTTCCTGAAAAAAGAGTCTTGGACAAAGGAACTGAAATCTCTGGTTGTGTGATTTCACCTTCGCAGATTGAGGCATGGAGGGCTGCTCAGTCTTTTTCTCAAGCTTGTGGTCCACTTGGCCCTTTTAATAACTGGCTCCTGATACTATCACAGGCTTTCAACTGTTGCATGACATCATTGTGCCTGTCAGCCAATGAACATCTGAGAGAATCTTGAGGTTTCCATGGAGATGACCAAACAAACTTTTTCTCAGTGTCAAGTATCTCTGATCCTGTGCACATGTGACATTTTCTTGTGAAAAACAAAAAGCCTTTATCTAATCCCTTTACCCACATGTCATAACTGTTTACCTTTGTGACAATGTCAGGTAGGAAATGAAACTTTAATGTTTATTTAATTAACAGCTTCCTACATAGTGAAGCATCAATGTGATATGGGATTAAGGGGAATGTAAGGAATGACAAGGTGATCTCCTACTGTGGTCTTGGATCTGAAATTTCCTAGGTTTTGACTTTGAACTGAGCAGTTTACTGGCTTACTGATTAAATGTACCTTCACATTATTATTGATATAATATGCTGGCAGGGTCTAGGGTTCCCTGGGGTATTGTGTCTTTAAGAGCAAGGGAAAAAAGAAGAAAACCAGATAATTCCTGGGACTCATTAGGCTGTAAAGAGAAAGGTCTTGTATGTAAAAGGAGAAATGAGGAGCTATAAATTATTTAACAGCTGGTAGTGTTCCACACTAGTGTTGGAAACCTTCTATGAATATAGTTTTCTTCTCTGACCTGGCTGAATCAGCAGCTGTGTCCTACTCAGAGGTCAGTGAGGAAACCTCCTGATCTTGGGGTTTTCATTTAAAAATTTTCCTCAAAGACAGATAAATGGGTCTGTATTAAATGCGTAGGATACAAGAGCAGCAGTGTTTTCTGCTGTGGTCCTCCAGACAAGCCCTCTAAATGTAGTTTTAGGGACAGGACTGCTAGATCAGTTGTGCAACCTGAGCTCATGGTGTCTGAGGTAGCTGGATAAAGACTAGTTCATGCCTGAGATTCTCTGATACATAATGAGTTTCTGGAAAGCATGCCTTACAACATCATACTCTGCCCTGCTTTAGCGGAATCTTTTCTCATGTTAAAAGTCATTGTGAAATTTTTCTACTTATTATTTTTACTCATTCTGTAGGAATTTCATATAATATACATTACACTCCTTTTCCATTGCTCCCAGGTTCACATTGCTACCCATGTGTCACACTTATTTTTTAGTACCATAATTGCTCTATTTATTTATATTTTTTTATTTATTTTTATAATTAATTGCTATTTATTCACTTTGTCTCCCCCTATAAGCCTCTTCCTCTTCTCCTCCTGATCCCACCCCCCTCCTTCTACTTCAGGAATGCCCCTCCTCAAGTCCACTGATAGGGGAGGTCCTCTTCTTCTTCCTTCTGATCTTAGTCCATCAGATCACATCAGGAGTGGTTACATTGTCATCTTCTGTGGCCCGGTAAGGCTGCTCCCCCTCAGGGGGTGATGATCAAAGAGCAGGCCAATCAGATTATGTCAGAAGCAGTCCCTCTTCCCATTACTATGTAACCCACTTGAACACTGAACTGTCATGTGCTACATCTGTGCAGGGGTTCTAGGTTATTTGCATGAATAGACCTTGGTTGGAGTATGAGTCTCTAGGAATTGAAGTATGTGTTGTTCATCTACTCATTGGAACATGATCAGAGTCACAGAGCCAAGTCCTTTAAGGAAAACTGAGTTCATCCTTGCCCCACCCTGATACCACCACCAAGAAGAAGACGTCAGTCCTGAAAGTGCTATACTTCATTTACTTGAACACAAATTATCTTACATATTTAGTTATTATGATTTGTTCACTTTGTATCCCCTCTGCTGCCCACTCCCTCTTCTTCTTGCAGTATGACCCACCTTCCTTCTTCTGTCCCTATGCTCTTTCTCTAGTTCCCTGATAGGAGAGGTTCACCTTCCCCTTCTTTCTGATGCTAGCTTATCAGGTCTCACCAAAACTCGCTGCATCATATTCCTCTGCCACCTACTTCTCAGGGCATTGTTCTCTGTGTGTCCTCAATTCCCTCTACTTATGACACTCTTCCTGCCTCCTCTCCTGAAGGCTTCCCAGAGTTCTGAAATAAGTGAGAATTTCATAGTGAAATCCCATTCATAGCTGGGTGTTTTAAGGTCTCTCTCTCCATATTATTGGACTGAGGTTCTCTATATTTAATTCCATTTGAAGCATAAGGAAGCATCTCTGTGGATGCAAGAACATGGCACTGATCTATCAGTTGAGGGTAGAGAGCAACATATTTTAATAACAACAGCTTGGGTTGCTTGAAAATTTCCAAATGATGCCCAGGAACCACAACTCAATTAACTGATACCCAATCTCCCTAGTTGAAGACTGGCTTCGTTACAATAGATGGCCTATCAGAACTTATCCCCTACTATTAGGAGACCTCATAATAAGTGAGCACATACCATATTTGTCTTTCTGCATTTTAGTTACTTCACCCAGGATAAATTTTCCTGGTTCCATCCATTTGCCTGAAAATATCATGATGTCATTTTCTATCTCAATCATATTTCTTTATAGAAATATTCCACATTTTCTCCAGTGTCAGTCCTATTCTTTAGTTTTTGGAGTTGCTAGGCCTTTAATCATCATATTGATTGAGAATCTTTCAGAATAATAATATTCTATTGTTCTAGAAATCCCTCCATCTTCTTCCACTTCCTGATGATTTGAATTGCAACATCCCCTTGAAGCTCTTCTATTTACAATATTAGTCCACAGTGAGGGAATGTCTGGGAACAATTAGATGAAGTGACCTTGTAGGATAATGTAATTCATATTGGAGTTTTATTATAGGATGGTGTGCTTTGAGGTTGATTTTCCAATGAAAGTGACCAGACACAATGGAGTCTCTGTCTCTCAGTCTCTGTCACTTTATATCTTTGTTTCTGTCTCTCTCGGTCTCTCTATTTCTGAATATGTCTGTCTAGCTCTTTCTCTCACAGTCTTCCTGTATGAAAAGCTCTCAGTTCTGCTGAAGGACTAAAACAAGACGACTGCTTGAATCTTTAGGAGCAGCAGTAGGAAACCAGACAATTCCTGGGACTGGTTTGACTGAAACAGAGAAGGATGTGTGAGTGTAAAATGACAACTGAGGCATACTAAATTCTTTTACAGCTGGGGCTGTTCCACACTAGGATTGGCAACCCTCTCATTTTGCCTTGACTGACCTGTCCAAGTCAGCAGCTGTGTCCTTCTCCTTGTTCAGTAAGCAATCATTCTTGTCCTGGGGTTTATAATTAAAACTGGATATCCAGGACAGAGAAATGCATCCTAAGATGCAAGAGCAGCTGTGTTTCCTGCTGTGGTCCTCCAGACAACCACTCTAAACGTACTTATATTGCCAGGACTGCTTGTTCCGAGGTGCCACCAGAGCTCATGGGGCCTGAGGTAGCTGGGTAACCACTAGTTTTTATTTTTATTGATTATGGTGTAATTTCATATAACATACATAACACTACTTTTCCATTGCTCTCAGGTTCAAATTTCTACCCATGTGTCATAATAATTTTTTAAGTACATCAATTGAAGTATGTGTTATTCATATACTCACTGTAACATGATCACAGTCTCAGATCCAATCCCTTAAATGAAACTGAGTTTATCCTTGCTGCACACTGGTACCATCCTCAAGAAGAAGCCATCAGTTCTGAAGAGCTCTATAATTCACCACCATTGTGATGTCATACCAAAATCATGTTGTAAGAGCATTGTGATATCAGCATAACATTGTGATGGTGTCATACTTTTTTGATGTCATAATAGAATTCTGACTTCACATCATTGTGCTGTAATAATAGCATTATGATGGTATCATAACGTTGTGATGTTATAATATCACTTTAATCTGATAATAGAATTTTGAAGTCATAACACCACTGTGATACATAATAGCATTATGATGTCATACCACCATTGTGATGTCATAACATCCTTTTGATGTCATCATAGCATTGTTAACTCCTAACACCATTGTGATGTCATAACAGCAAAGTGATATTATTATAACATTGTGACGTCATAATAGCATTGTAATGTGATAAGAGCATTGTAATGACGTAACACCACTGTGATACATTAGAGAATTTAGATGTCATCATGGCATTGTGATGTCATAATATCATTGTTGTGTAATAATACCATTGTGATGTCATTTAAGCATTGTGAACTAATGACACCATGTGATGTCATATCATTGTGATATCATAACAGCATTTAGATATAACATTGTGATGTCATAATAAAATTTTGACCCCATAAAACCATTGTGAAACACAATAGACTTGTGATATCTTCATAGAATTTTCAAGTCATGATAACATTGTGATGAAATAATTGCATTGTGATGGCTTCATAACATTGAGATGTCATACTAGCATTGTGATGCCACAATAGCATATTGAACTCATAAAAACATTGTGGAGTCTTAATAATATTGTGATGTCATAATTGCATTGAAAAGTCATCATAGCTTTGTGATGTCATCATACTATTGTAATATCATAAATCCTTTGTAATTACATAGTAGCCTTGTTATGTCATAATACCTTTGTGAAGTTATACCACCATTCTGTAGTCATAATAGCATTGTGTAGTCATAATAACATTGAGATTTTATACCGTTGCCATGTCATAATAACATTGTGAGGTCATAATAAATTTGTGATGTCATCAGCACTGTGATATCAGAGCATTGTGATGTGCTAATATCACTATGATGTCTGTGAAGTCAAAATAGAATTTTGATGTCAAAATTCCATTGTGATGTCATACCACATTCACGTCTTAATAGCATTGTGATGTCATAATAGCATTGGGATGTCATGATGAAATTTGATGTCATGATGCCATATTGATGTCATCATAGCATTGTGTTGTCCTAATATCATTTTGAAGTCATACATTTTTGCAGTCATAATAGCATTATAATGTCATAATTCCGTTGTTATGCCATAATTCAGTCATTTTGTATTAGCATTGGGAAGTCATAAATTTGTGAGGTCATCATAGCATTGTGATGTCATAGTAGCATTCAGATATACCATTGGAAGGTCATATGAGTATTGTGATGCCATAATATCATTTGATGTCATATCATTGTGATGTCATAATAGATTTTTGAAGTCATAATAACATTGTGATTTCATAATGCCATTTTGAGGATATAATAGTATTGTGATATCAACATAAATCATACCATTGTGAAGTCAAATTGAATTTTAATGTTATAATTACATTGTGGTGTATATCACCACGTCTCGTAATAGGATTGTGATGTCATCATGATATTATGATATCTTAAATCACTGTGATATCATAACAGCATTATGCTGTCATTCCATTGTGATGTCATAATACCTTTTAAAAATCATAATAACATTGTGATGTCATAATACCATAGTTATGTCAAAATTACATTTTGATGTCATTACACAATCATGACAATAGCATTGTTAAATCATAAAAAACATTGGGATGTCATGATAAATTTTGGTGTCATGATGCCTTTGTGATGTCATCATAGAATTGTTATGTCCTAATACAATGTGAAATCATACAGTTTTGAAGTCATCATAGCATTTTGATTTCAAAATTCCATTGTGATGACATGCTCCAATCATGTCATAATACCATTGTTAGTTCATACTAGCATTGGGATGTCATAATACCATTTTGAGGTCATAATTGCATTGTGATGTCATAATACCATTATGATGTCAAAATTCCATTTTGATGTCATACCACAATCGTGTTGTAATAGCATTGTGATGTCAGAATAGCATTGGAATATCATGATGAATTTTGATTTTTTGATGCCATTGTGATGTGAAAACAGTATTGTGATATCATCATAGCATTGTGATGTGCTAATATCATTGTGAAGTTATACAGTTGTGAAGCCATAATAGCATTTTGATGTCATAATTCCATTATGATATCATAAGAAAATCATATCATAATACTATTGTGATGTCATAATAGCATGGTGATGTCATAATACCATTGTGATGTCATCAAGGCTCATAAAAATATTGTAATTTCATAACACCATTGTAATGTCATATAAATGTGATGTCATAATAGCATATATATGTCACACAATTGTAATAGCGTAATAGGTTTGTGATATCATAATAGCACTGTAAAGTAATAATATTTTTGGCATATCATAATGTCATTTTTAGGTAACTATATCATTATGGTGTCATAATAGCTTTGTGGTATCATTATAGCATTGTAATGTAATACCACTGAGCAATCATAATACAATTGTGATGTCATAACAACATATGTGGTTATAGTAGCATTGTGATGTCATAATAGCATATGGAGGTCATACCCCCACTGTGATGTCATGATAGCACTGTGATGTCATCATACCATTGTGATGTCATAATACCATTGAAATGTCGAAATTTGACTCTGCTGTCATTCAAGTGATTTTATTAATCAACTCTTAAAATAAATATGTTACAATATTCCTGAACTAAGAGTCTTGGACACAGGAACTGTCATCTCTGTGTTGTGTGCTACCAGCTGCCCAGATTGAGGAATATAGGGATGCTCAGCCTTTCTCTCATGCAAGTTTTTTCCTACTCAGTGGTCAGTGAGGAACCCTCCGGATTCTGGGGTTTACAGTTATACCTGGGCCTTCAGTTCCTAGAAATGGGTCCCTCTATATGCCTAGGACACAAGAGCAGCTGTGCAATGATATCCCAATGATATATGACATCCTAATTTATTATAACATCACAATGCTATTATGACATCTCAATGCTATTATGACATCACAATGCTATTAAGACATCACAATGCTATTTCATCTTCACAATGATATGACATTGCAATGATGTTATGATATCACAATGGTATACTGGCTTCATATATGGTATGTTGCAAGTGATGATAAATATATAATATTGGGTTATTTTTTATTAATGCTTGATGTTAATACTAACACAACAATTCACCACATAGAGACAAGGTTTATTTAGTTAACTTAGAACACAATGCTGGTCAATAGTTATTCCTCTCTAAAACGTCAAGCCCTCAGAGTTTCCTAACAATAAGATTTTACACATTATACTTGCTTTTTGTGAAGTCTTAGGCCTGGTGTATTCTCTCAATGCTGTTCCAAGATCTCTCCTCTCTCTCTGCTCTCCAAGCTCTGCTCTATCGCCCTCTGTCCTCCCGCTCATTTCCTGCCCTCTGGCTCCTCCTATTGCTCAAAATTGTGGCTAGTTGCTTTATTCTGGTAATAAAGATATTGTATTACTTTATTATGTGTATTTAGCAACTTAGGGGAAAGTATAGAATTATGATATTTATCTTGACAAGTTCAGAGTTCTATACTTAAATTAACTTTTATCCTTATTGGTATAATTTATATGAAAGCATTTTTTGACTTCTAAACAACTTGAGCTTTTTTTGTGGCACTGTAACTATTTGGTCTTCAACCCCATCAGAGACTTAAGAAGGAATAAAATAGTTACTAGAGTAAATGGGAAGTGCATTTTAGCAGCTTCCAAAAAAATTACAGAAACAACTTGTTGCCTGAACAGTCACCCATAACTCTGTAATGTTGGAGCATTATCTTCAGGCTTTTGGCACAGAATATTTGACAGATATATGTGAAGGAGGAACTATTTAGGACTTGCTTACCATGTGTTGGCAGAGTCCAGCAAAGGTATGACATCTCGATGCTATAATGGTATCTCAAAGTTATGACATCAAAATGCTATTATGACATCACAATTGTGTGACACCTCAATGCTCTTATGACATGATTTTGGTATGACATCAAATGGAATTTTGACAACACAATGGTATAACAACACAATACTATTGCATTAAGATAGTTTTATGAGCTCACAAGGGAATTGTGAAATCACACTGCTATTATGGCACAACAATGCTATTATGCCATCATAAAAGTATGACATCTCAATGCAATTAAGAAATCAAAATGGTATTATGACATCACAATGGTATTGAACATTACAATAGTATTAGGATAACACAATGCTATGAAGAACTCAAAATGGTGTCATGACATCCCAATGGTATTATGACAAAGTAATGCTATTATAAAATCACAATGCTATATGACTTGAAAACAGGATGACTTCAAAATGGTATTGGGATATCAAAGTGCTATCAGGACATCACAATGGTATCGTGAAATCACTATACTATTATTACATTACAATGCTATTTTGACTTCACAGTGCTATTATGATATCTCAATGCTATTAAGACATGAAAATGTTATCACATCCCAATGGTATTATGACATTGCAATGCTATGATGACAATAATGTTATGATGACATCACAGTGTTTTTATGCTACCTCAATGGTGTTATGAGTTGACAATGATTTCATGACATCACAATGCTATTATGACATGACAATGGTGTTATAACCTCAATATGCTATTATGACATAATTATATGATGACTTCAGGAAGGTAATATTTCACAATGATAGTAGGATATCACAATTCTGTGAGGAAATCACATTGTTATAATGACATCACTATGCTATAATGATATCTCTAAGCTATTTACACATCACAATGGTGTTAGGACATCACAGTGTTATGATGACCTCAAAATTGTTTCAAGACTTCCTAATAGTATTTTGACATCACAATATTATGATGACATCACAATGCAATTACAGCATGATTGTGTTATGATATATCAATAAAATCATGACAATAAATTGCTATAATAACTTCACAACAGTATGACCTTACAATGATAACAGGATGTCTCAATGCTATGAAGACATCACAATTCCGTTATGCTATCAGAATGGTATTAGGACTTCACAATGCTATTATGACATTACAATGGTATTATAACTTCATGACATGATTGTAGTATGATATCACAATGGAATTATGACATCAAAATGCTATTATGATTTCACAATGGTATGACTTCACAATGATATTAGGACATCACAATACTATGATGACATCACAATGCCATCATGACATCCAAATGGTATTAAGGCATCACAATGCTATTATAACATGATTATGATATGACATCACAATTGAATTTTGCCATCCCAATATTATGATATCTCAATGGCATTATGACATCACAATGCTTTTATGACATCACAATGGAATGATGACATCATATGGTACAATAGCATAATGGAATTATGGCATCACAATTCTATGATAACATCCCAATTCTATTATAATATCCCAATAGCATTATGACATCAAAATTGTAAGATACCAATGGTATTATGAGATCACATTGGTATTCTGACTTCACACTAGTATTATGATGTCACAATGCTATTATGATATCACAATACTATCATTTATTTAAAATGGTATTAAGACATCACAATGTTATTATGACATCCCAAGATATTATGACATCACAAAGCTATTATGACATCATAGTGATATTTTGACATGACAATGCGATGACATCACAATTCAATGATGATATCACAATGATGTAATGACACCACATTGCTATTATGATATCACAATGTTGGGAAGACCTCACAGTGGTATTATAACATCCCAATGTAATTCACCAAATTAACAAACTGAAAGAAAAAAAAAAAACACATGATAATCTCCTTAGATGCTGAAAAAGCATTTGACAAAATCCATTCTCCATTCATGTTTAAAGTATTGGAGAGATCCTGGATACAAAGCATATACTATATCTATAACATAGTAAAGGCAATATATAGCAAGCCTATAGCCAACATCAAACTAAATGGAGAGAATCTTAAAACAATCCCACTGAAATCAGGGACAAGGAAAGGCTTCCCACTCTCTCCATATCTCTTCAACATAGTTCTGAAAGTCCTTTTTAAAGCAATTGAGTAACAACTGAAGAAGATCAAGCAGAGATACATGTGATATGAGGAAGTCAAAGTATAACTATTTTCAGATGATATGATAGTATACCTGAGTGACCCCCCAAAATTCTACATGGGAACTCCTACAGCTGATGAACACTTTTGGAAAAGTGACTGGATACAAAATTAACTCAAAAAACAAAACAAAACAAAACAAACAAAAAACAGTAGCCCTCATGTATACAAAAGATAAAAGAGCTGAAAAAGAAATTAGGGGAAAAAATGAATTATATTATTTAACAAGACCATACACGTAACCCTTCCCAGACATTTTCTCACTGGAGACCAAACATGTAAATAGATGACCTTCAAGGGGATTTGCAATTCAAATCATCCTAAAGTGGAAGAAGATGGATGGACTTCCAGGAAATAAGAACATAATTATCCTGATATTTTGTCATTTAATATAATGACTAAAGTCCCAAAAACTTTAAAGGACAAAAGAACAGGACTGACAATCTCCTTTGGGGAAAATGTGGAATATTTCCATAACATAGTATTATTCAGCTAAGAAAATGACATCATGATATTTTCAGGGAAACGGTTAGAACTAGGAAAAATCATTTTTGGTAAAGTTACTAAAATGCAAAAAGACAAATATGGTATGTATTCACTTATTAGGAAGTCTCCTATCAGTTTGGAAACAAGTTCCTAAAGGCCATTCATTGTGAACAAATCAGCTTTCACTAGGGGGATTGGGTGTCCATTAATTGAGTTGTTGGGCAGGCTATCCTACAGAAATTTTCAAATATCCAAGGCTATTGTTATTAAAATATGTTGCTTTGTGCCATCATCTGATAGATCAGCGCCATGTCCTTGTACCAAAGAGATGCTTAATTCTGCATCAAATGCGATTGCATACAGAGACCCACAGTAATATAATATGCCGAGATAGACATTAAAATACCCAGCTCTAAATGGGATTTGTCTATGGAATTCTCCCTTCTCTCAGAGCTCTGGGAAGCCTGCAGGAGAGGATGAAGGAAGAGTGTTCTAAGTAGAGGTAATTGAGGACACAAAGAGAACAAGGCCCTGAGAATCAGGCCACAGAGGAAGATGATGAGGCCAGCCTTGATGAGACATTATAAGCTAGGGTCAGATAGAAGGGGAGGAGTATCTCCCCTATCAGGGAAGTAGAGAAAAGGCATAGGTTTAGAAGAAGGAGGGTAGATGTGACTGGGGGAAAAGAGGGAGGGGGCAGCAGAGGAGATACACTGTGACCAAATCATAATAAATAAATATATAAGAAAAAAGTGATCAATGTGATGAGACATAGAGCTCTTCAGGATGGATTTCTTCTTTTAGAGGAAGGTACCAGGGTGCCACAAGGATGAACTCAGTTTTCTTTATGAGACTTGGCATTGAAATTCTGATCATGTGCCAATGAGTAGATGAACAATACATTCTTCAATTGATGTAATTTAGAGAATAAAACAAATTACAGTGGCAAATGGGTAAGAATTTGCACCAGGGAGCAATGGAAAAAGAGTGTAATATATATTATATCAACTTCCCACATAAACAATAGAAATAATATGTTGATAAGTTTTACAATGAATTTTAACATGGAGAAAAGATTCTGCTAAAGGAAGGCAGAGTTTGACTGTGTAAGTCATGATTTCCAGGAATTCATTATGTACAAGAGTATCCAAACCATGATCTAGTGGTTACCCAGCTACCTTGGACCCTATGAGCTCAGGTGGCACATCTGAGCAAGCAGTCCTGAAACTAACACTATGTTTAGACAGTTTTCTGGAGGAACACAGCAGGAAACATAGCGGTTCTTGTGTCCTATGTGTATAACACTGACATATTTCCCTGTCCTGAAGGCCCAATTTTAAATGTAAACACCAGAACCAGGAGGGTTCCTTACTGACCACTGAGTAGGACATAGCTGCCCATCCAGCCAGTTCAGCTTAGGCAACCCTGCTCATAGAGGTTTAGCAACATTAGTGTGGAACAGAACCAGCTGTCAAATAGTTTATTTCCCCTCATTTCTCCCTTTACACTCACAGATTTTCTCTTTTTCAGATGAACCAGTCCCAGAAATGTCTGTTTTCTGAAGGAGTCTGGTAATTGGAATTCTGCCTCCTGGTCTTGGCAGATGTGGGTTTGTCTAAGTTCTATGTCTCAGAGACTTTTCTTGGTGGTCTCTGCAAGCAGGGTGTTCTGAGTTGTAGATAGCAAGCTCCCTGCAACCTTGGGAACCAGAAGGCAAACTTGCCGTAACCTTGAGTGAATTCTTGGATGCCTTGCCAGGTGGCACACATATGTTGCTACTGTGAAAAAACATTTTACTTGTACCCTTTCTTTGTAAGCATTGATTGCATGTTCAGTAACCTGAGAATTGAAAAAGAAACTGTCTTGTCTCTATTCTTCTCCTCTCTGTCCCCACCTTCCCCTTTTATACTCCCTCTTTCAGGTGAAGCCTGTTAGATTAACCTGCAGGACTCTCAGGATACCTTCTCTTTTCCCTGTTCTTAAAGACTCAATACCGCAGGGAACCTTAGACACTACCAGCCTATTATATCAATAAGAATGTGAAGGTACACTTAGTCAGTATGCAAGCAACTGCTCAGTTCAAAGTCACAACCCAGGTAATTTCAGATCCAAGACTACAGTTGGAGACCACTTTGTCATTCAGTACATTCTCCTTAAACCTACATTCCCAGACATTTCCTCATTGTGGAGAAAGAGCTAGAGAGACAGATTCAGAAATAGAGAGACCTAGAACAACAGAAACAAGGATATGAAGTGACAAAGACAGAGAGACAGAGACTCCATTTGGCATATCAACCTCACAGCCCTCCCTTCTAGAATATAACTCCAATGGGAATTATATTATCTAACAAGGCCATACTTTCTAACCCTTAGTAGACATTTCCTGTCTGGGGACTTGAATGTAAATAGATGAGCTTCAAGGAAATATTGAAATTCAAATCACCACGAAGGGGAAGAAGACGGAGGAACTATTAGGCTCTAAAAACATAGTTATCCTGAAAGTTTGTCATTCAATACAATGATTAAAGTCCCAACAATTTCCAAGGATTAAGAACAGGACTGTCAAACACCTTTGGGAAAAAAATGTGGAATATTTCCATAATATTATTAATAGTATTATACAGCTAAGAAAATGACGTCATGATATTTTCAGGGAAAGGATGAAAACAGGAAAAATCATCCTGGTTGAAGTAGCTAAAATGCAGAAATGGTATGTCTTCACTATTAAGAGGTCTACTAATAGTGAGGTATAAAGTTCCAATAGGCCATCTATTGTGACCAATCCAGGGTTTCACTAGTGGGATTGAGTGTCAGTGAATTGAGTTATGCCAGGGCATCCTACAGAAATTTTCAAGCAACCCAGCTGTTTTTATTAAAATATGTTGCTCTCTGCTCTCAATGATAGATCAGTGCAATGTTCATCCAAAAAAAAAAAATGCTTCCGTTCGCATCAAATGGGATTGCATACAGAGACCTATATTCTAATATAATGCAGAGAGAGACCTTAATACCCCCAGCTCTAAATGGGATTTCCTTATGAATTCTTCCTGCCTTCAGATCTCTGGGAAGCCTGCAGGAGAGGAGACAGGATGAGTGTCATAAGTAGAGGGAATTGGGAACACAAGGAGAACAATGCCCTGAAAATCAGACTGCCAAGGAAGATAATTCAGCCAGCCTGGTTGAGACATGATAAGCTAGGGTCAGATAAAAGAGGAAGGATGACCTCCCATATCAGGGGAATAGAGAGAGGGCATAAGGGTAGAAGAAAGAGTTTGGTTGGGACTATGTGGAGAATTGAGGGGCAGCAAAGGGAAAAAAAGTGAACAAATTGTTAAGAAATAAACACATTAAAAACAGTGTGAGCAAGGTGATGAAGTAGAGAAATCTTCAGGACTGATGGCTTCTTGTGGGTGGTGCCAGTGTGCAGCAAGTATGAACTCAGTTTTCTTTAAGGGATGTAGCACTGTGACTCTGATCATGTTCCATTGAATATATGAAAAACCCTTGCTTCACCTGATGTATTTTAAAGAAAAAAAAATTTATTGTGACAAATGGGTAGAAATTAAAAGCTGGGACAATAGAGAAGGACTGTATTGTATATTATATCAAATTCCCACATAATCAATAAAATAATATTTTGACAATTTTTACACTGACATTTAACATGGAGAAATGATTCCACTAAAGTAGAGCAGAGTTTGACTTCTAAGGCATGATTTCCTGGAACTCATTACGTAGCAGAGAATCCTAACCATGAATTAGTGGAAACCCAGCTACATCTGACCCTGTGAGCTCATGTGTCACCTCTGAACAAATGGACCTAGAACAAGCACTACATTTAGAAGTTTTGTGGGAGGACCATAGCAGGAAAAACAGATGCTCTTGTGTCCTAGGCACATAACAGAGACCTATTTCTCTATCCTGAAGGTTTAGTTTTAACTGCAATCACAAGGACAAGGAGGGTTCTTCACTGACCACTGAGAAGAACACAGCTGCTGATCCAGCCAGGACAGCAAAGGCAAACTTACTCATACCAAGTTAACAAAAATTCTACCAGGGAACTCCTACATCTGATTAATACCTTCAGCAAAATTGCTGGATACAAAATCAACTCAAAAAAACTGTAGCCCTCCTGTATACAAAAGACAAATGGGCCAAGAAAGAAAATAGTGAAACAACACCCTTCACAATAGCCACAAAGGACATAAAGTACCTTGGTGTGAACTTAACCAAGCAAGTCAAAGATTGTAAGAAAAAAATTTCCGGTCTCTGACGAAAGAATTAGAACAAGATATCAGAAGATAGAAAGATCTCCCATGCTCATGGCTTGGCAGGACTAATATTATAAAAATGGCCATCTTACAAAAAGCAATCTATAGATTCAATGCAATTCCCATCAAATTACCAACACAATTCATTACACATCTGTAAAGAAAAATTGTCACATTCATATGGAACAATAAGAAAACCAGAATTGCTAAAACAATTCTCTATAGTAAAAGATCTTCAGGCGGTATCTCCATCCCTGATCTCAAGCTGTACTATAGAGCAACAATACTAAAAAATGCATGGTACTTGCATAGAAACAGACTGGAGGATCAATGAAATTGAACAAAAGACCCTGACATAAATCCACATACTTATGGACACCTGATTTTTGACAAAGATACCAAATCCATTCAAAGAAAAAAAAAAAAAAAAAAAACAGTATCTTCAACAAATGGTGCAGGTCTAACTGGAAGTCTATATGTAGAAAAATGAAAATAGATCCATACTTATCACCCTTCACAAAACTAAAGTCCAAGTGGATCAATTTCCTCAACATACAACCAGACACACTAAACTGCTTAGAAGAAAAATTGGGAAATAGCCTTGAACTCATTGGCACAGGAGACAATTTCCTGAACAGAACACCAACAGCACAGGCTCTAAGAGCATGTGGGACCTCATGAAACTGAAAAGCTTCTGTAAAGCAAAGGACAACTGAGAACAAAATGAGAGCCTACAGATTGGGAAAGGATCTTCACCAACCCTATATCTGACAGAGGGTGAATATCCAGTATATATATATATGGATTAAACAGTAAAAGATCAAGTAATCCAATTAAAAACTGGGGTACAAAGTGAAGGGAACAAGGACTATTTCTAACAGGAACTCAATGGCTGGGTCTTTGACCTCCCCACCCCCCAAGGGAGGAGCAGTCCTGTTAGGCCACAGAGGAGGGCTTTGCAGCAAGTCCTGAAGATACCTGATAAAACAGGATCAGATGAATGGGGAGGAGGTCCCCCCTATCAATGGACTTGGAAAGGGGCATGGTGGAGATGAGGGAGGGAGGGTGGGTTTGGGAGGGAATGAGGGAGCGGGATACAGCTGGGATACAGAGTTAATAATACAGGTTTGCCTGTGGTATATATGCAAGATTGGAGTCTCACAACAGTGTGATGTAGCCATGATCATTCAGGCCTTTACAGCCATTGAAGCAGGACATTCTCCCCAAGCATGGTTGGATACCATAAAAAGCTAAAATGATACGCTCAGGATGCGAGGCTAAGCACTGCACTCAGGGTCAGCCACTTTGGACCCAGAGAAGAGCATGTCTGATTGCATGCGGGTTGATGCCCTAGGTCCCGCCTCTGAGAAAAAGGTATTGGACGGGTCTGATGCTCTTTGGGTGGATGACACCTAAATGAACATCTGTACAAAGTCCCAATTTATTTCTAATATCAGAGATCAGACCTCTACTCTTGCCTGATGCGTCTAAAACAAAAAGGGGAAACTGTAGAGAGCTGCGGAATGCTATGCCTTAAAGATGGAGCTGGTTTCCACCTTCCACCTTCCCGATGGTGAGTGCTCTCTGTCACGAACAACTCCACATTTGGCTAAGGCCGAGGATCTGGCTTGCTTCCATGTATGTGGACCTATCTGCATTGCCCCCGTGGCACGCCTGGGTTGGCTACCCAGAGGCTATTTAAGCTGTGGGCTGGCTTTCCCCGGGGTCCGAGGATTGTTCAATGTTCCTGAATAAACTACATTGAAAAAAAAAAAAACAAATAAAAAAAATAAAAAATAAAATTAAAAAAAAAAAGAAACTGGGGTACAGAGCTAAACAGAGAATTCTCTGCAGAGGAATTTCGAATGGGAGAGAAACACTTAAAGAAATGCTAAACCTCATTAGCCAACAGAAAAATGCAAATCAAGATGACCCCAAGATTTTACCTTACACCCATCAGAATGGCTAAGATCAAAAACTTAAGAGACAAGACATGCTGGAGAGGTTGAGGAGAAAGGGGAACCCTCCTCTACTGCTCCTGGGAATGTAAACTTTTACAACCACTCTGGAAAGCAATTTGGCCGTTTCTCAGACAACTAGGAATCATGCTTCCTCAAGATCCAGCCATACCACTCCTAGGCATAAATCGAAAAGATTCTCAAGTACACAATAAGGACATTTGCTCAGCCATGTTTGCAGCAGCCTTATTTGTAATATCCAGAAGGTGGGAACAGCCCAGATGCCCCTCAGTGGAGGAATGGATGCACAAAATGTGGTATATCTACATAAAGGAATATTACTCAGCAATAAAAAACAAGGAAATCATGAATTTTGCAGGTAAATGGTAGGATCTGGAAAAGATCATCCTGAGTGAGCTATCTCAGAAGCAGAAAGATGCACACAGTATTTACTCACTCATATAGACATACAACATAGGACAAACCTACGAAAATCTGTACACCTAAAGAAACTACAAAAGTGTGAAACACCATCAGCTTTCAGAGAGTTTACTGCTCCTCACTTTTCATTTTACAGACACTAATATTTCTCTGTTCAAGGCAAACCAGTCCCAGGAATTGTCTGGTTTATTTCTTTTTTCTCTGCTTGTAGAAACTCAATACCCCAAAGAACCGTAGACCCTGCTAGCCTGTTATATCAGTAAGATATAAGAATGTGAAGGTCCATTTAGTAAGTATGTGAGTAACTCCTCACTTCAAAGTCAGAACCTTGGAAATTTCAGGTCCAAGACCACAGTAGGACACAATATTGTCATTTGGTATATTTACCTTAATCCAACATCACTTTGAAGCTTCCCTACTTAAGAAGCTGTCCAATTAAATAAACATTAAAATTTCAATTTCCGACATTGTCACAGAGGGAAACAGGTATAAGTGTGTGGGATCTGGATAAAGGGATGAGATAAAGGCTTTTTGAGTTTCAGAAGAAAACGTCACATGTGCACAGCATCAGATATAATGGACTGTGAGGGAAGTTTGTTTATTCGGATCCATGGAAACAACAAGATTCTCTCAGGTGCTTATTGGATGAGAGGGAGAATGATGTCATGAAACAGATGAAAGCCAGCAAAAGTTTCAGGAGCCAGTTATTAAAAGAGCCAAGTGGACAGCAAGCTTGAGAGAAAGCAGCTTTATCTGAGCAGCCCTAGTTGCTTCAATCTTGGCAGCTGAAAGCTCAACCCCAGAGATTTTAGTTCCTGTATCCAAGACTCTTAGTTCAGAAAAGTCTCACATATTTCTTTCAAATTGTCATTAATAGTCATGTGTCCTTGACAGAGGAGCTTCACACTGTGACAGATTCCATTATTTTTTGTTAAATACACAGATATTTAATTCTTCAGTTAATTCCTTCCTGTGAAAATGCTCCCTGATTAAGACAGCTCTTTGAATGAAAAGTATTTAATTGGCACCTTGCCTATATTTTTTACATAGACCATGCATGATGTCACATCAGCAAGCAGTCATCTTGTTATAGTCCTGTAGCAGAACTGATAGCTTTTATACTGAACCTCCAGAGGAAAGCAGAGAGAAGAAGTCAAAGAGAGAAAGAGCTTTAGAGACAGATTAAGAAACAGAGAGACTGAGACTGACAGATAGAATCAAAGATAGAATGTGACAGAGACTGAGAGGCAGAGACTCCATTCTGTCAGGTCACTTTAACTGGCATATCAACCTCACAACACACCCTCCTATAATATAAATTCAATAGGAATTATATATTATCTAACAAGGTCATACCTCCTAACCTATACCAGACATTCCCTCCCTGGGGATTAAACATGTAAATAGATGAGATTCAAGGGGTCATCAAAATTCAAATCAACAGGAAGTAGAAGAAGATGGAGAGATTTTGAGGCTAAAAAAACAATACATAGCTATCCTCATAGTTTGTCATTCAATACAATGATTAATGTCCCAGCAATTGCAAGTAGTACATAACAGGTTTGACAATCTCATTTGGGAAAAATGTGTAATATTTCCATAACAGATTATTCTTCAGCTAAGAAAATGATGTCATGATAATTTCGGGCAAATGAATGGAACCAGGAAAAACCATCCTGATTGAAGTAAATAAAATGCAGAAAGACAAATATGGTATGTGTTCACTTATTAGGAGGTCTCCTTATAGTGGGGGATAATGTTCCAACAGGCCATCAATTGTGAGCAACCAGTCTACCACCTAGGGGGTTTGGGTGGCAGTTAATTGAATTGATGGGCCAGGGCATGCTATGGAAATTTTCATGAAACCCAAGCCCTTGTTATTAAAATATGTTGTTTTGTACCCTCAACTGATAGATCAGTCCCATGTTCTTAGATCCACAAAGATGCTTCCTTCTGCATCAAATGGGACTGCATACATTGATCAACAGTCCAATATTATGCAGAGAGAGACCTTAACATTCATTTCTAAAGGGATTTCCCTGTAAAATTCTTCCTCCCCTCAGAGCTCTGGAAAACCTGCAGGAGAAGAGTCATGAAGAGTGTCATAAGTAGAGGGAACTGATGACACAAGGAAAACAATACCCTGAGAATCAGGCTTCAGAGGAAGATGATGCTGCCAGCCTTGATGAGACCTGATAAACTAGGATCAGATAGAAGGGAGAGGAGGAGCTCTACTACAAGTGAACTAGAGAAACGGCAGAGAGGTAGAAGAAGGACAGTGGGTGTGACTGGGAGGCCAAGAGGGAAGGGGAAGTAGAGGGGATACCAAGTGAACATATGGTAATAAATAAATACATAAGAAATACTCTGGGGGGAGGGGCAAGATGGCAGCGCCGGGAGGACTCTCATTCTGAGCAGCAGCACAGCAGGATCAGCACAGTGAACAGCAATCAGAACTCTCGGCCATAAAACACAGTCATTGTGTTTCCCAGGTGAGAGGATACCCCACGGTGGGGGATTCAATCAGCTTTTAACTCACCCGGCTAAACCGCGGAAGAGATCCCGGTTCCGCCAGACTCTTGGCTGCCGGCCGCCAGCCCCAGCCCCAGCCCCAGCCCAGAGCCACAAGCCAGTGTCTCTGGTCACGGTCCCAGACTGAACCTTGGGCACCACACTATCAGAGACTGGAATTTTCAGTCGAGAGATAACCCCAGGGTACAGGAAACGATTGGGACCGGCCTTAGGTCACCCAGACATCCCCTGGAAAAGACTCGGGCGGGTTCCACGGGCACCCCAGGAGCCAGCCCGGAGCCAGAGCCGGGGACCCAGGTTCCAGCACAGAGCCCTGCCTGCCTGCGCGCCTGATTCGCTGCCGGAGATAGAAACGGCGGGTCTGATCTCAGAGCACTCAGCTCACCCCCAACCTGAAAAGGTCCCCGGAAAATTACCCAGCTTAGGGAGCCACTCAGACTCCCAAAAGCCACAAAGGCAGACACAGGCAGTTTCTGCGCACCAGACAGCTGGCAGAGACTGAGCCGCCATCACACAGCTGTGCTCCAGGCACAGGCAAATTTCTGTGGCCAGCCAGCTGGCGGACACTGAGCACTGTGCACCAGGGCAAAAAAAGACACTAGGAGTCCGTGTCTCCAGAGAATCCAAGGGGAAGGAAGGAAACTGTACTGATCTAAATCACCCAATCCTTCCCTAGAAAAAGTCTAGTAGTCTAGTGGGGCCGAGGCGCCAGCACTCAGCTGTGCTCCAGACACAAGCACAAACAGTTGAGGCGTGCCTGATGTCCAACTGGGTCACAGCAGCTGATCATTAAATTTGCAACAAGAAACCCAGAAACAGGGCAGCTGCCCTCAGGACTTCCCTGGGTGAGAGGAGAACCCTCTCGACTAACAAAGACCACAGTTACCACTCAGGTCTATATCCCTGAGGTGAGTAACTCCTGAAAAAACACCAGCCATCCAGGGACTATACCCAAAAAGCTGAGAAGACATCCTTCAGGAAAATCCAGCTTTCTGCAAAGGGGATTCTCTCCACCACAGGATCCCCAGGAACCACCAGAAAATAACCCCAAACTCCTAAGATAACACAATGGGTAGAGGCCAGCGTAAAAGTTCAAGCAACAAAAGACAGAGCAATATGGCATCTCCAGAACCCAGTTACCCAGGGGCAAGTAGCCCTGGACACCCCACCATAACTGAAATCCAAGAAGATGACCTAACAAGTATGCTCATGAAGATGATAACAGAGGAAACAAATAAGATTCGTAAAGACATAGAGGAAGATAAACTCAAACAGAATATTGCCACCCATAAAGAAATAGAGGAAGCTGCAGCCAAACAGTTTATGGCCTTTAGAAAGGAAATGCTTAAAACACTGAATGAAATGAAAGAAACAGAGTTGAAGGAACTAAAAGAAAAACAGGAAAGTACAATCAGACAGGTGAAGGAAGTAAACAAAACAACTCAAGACCTGAAGATAGAATTCGAAAAATTAAAGAAAACACAAATGGAAGAAATAATGGAAAGGAAGAATCTAGGGAAGGAAACAGGAACTACAGAGGTAAGCATAACCAACAGACTACAAGAGATGGAAGAAAGAATCTCAGGTGTAGAAGATACAGTGGAAGAAATCGATGTATCTGTCAAAGAAAATGTTAAATCTGAAAAATTCCTGACACAGACCGTCCAAGAAATGCAAGACAATATGAAAAGACAAAACCTAAGAATAATAGGTATAGAGGAAAAAGAAGACTCCCTTCTCCAAGGCCCAGAAAATATTTTCAACAAAATCATTGAAGAAAATTTCCCCAAGCTAAAGGAGAGGCCAATTAGAATACATGAGGCCTACAGAACACCCAGCAAATTTGACCAGAAAAGAAAATCCTCCCGCCACATAATAATCAAAACAGTAAGTATACAGAACAAAGAAAAAATACTAAAAGCTGCAAGGGAAAAAGGCCAAGTAACATATAATGGCAAACCCATTAGAATCACACCTGACTTTTCAACAGAGACTATGAAAGCCAGAAGGGCCTGGACAGATATCATGCAGACCGTAAGAGAACACAGATGTCAGCCCAGGCTACTATACCCAGCAAAACTCTCAGTCCTCATAGATGGAGAAAACAAGATATTCAATGACAAAAACAAATTTCAACAATACCTACAAACAAATCCAGCATTACATAAGACACTGGAAGGGAAAATACAACCCAAGAAAGCTAGCTACATTCAAGAAAACACAGGAAATAAATAACCTCACTTCAGTAAAACAAAAAGCAACCAAGCACACAACCTGATGACCACAGCCAACATCAAAATCAAGAGATCTAACAGCCACTGGTCATTAATCTCTCTCAACATCAATGGACTCAACTCTCCAATAAAAAGACACAGATTAACAGAATGGATACGTAAACAAAACCCAGCAATCTGTTGCATACAAGAAACACACCTAAGACACAAAGATAGACATTACCTGAGGGTAAAGGGTTGGAAGACAACTTTCCAAGCAAACGGACCCAAGAAGCAAGCAGGAGTAGCCATTCTAATATCTGATAAAATAGACTTTCAACCAAAATTAATCAAAAGAGATGGGGAAGGACACTTCATACTCATCAAGGGAAAATTCCACCAGGAAGACATCACAATCCTGAACATATATGCCCCAAATACAAGGGCACCCACATTTGTGAAAGAAACATTGATAAAATTTAAAGCACATATAGATCCACACACATTAATAGTGGGAGACTTCAACACCCCACTCTCAACAAAGGACAGGTCAACCAAACAGAAATTAAACAAAGAAACAATGTCTCTGACAGAGGTCATGAATCAAATGGACCTAACAGACATTTACAGAACTTTACACCCAAACACAAAAGAATTTACCTTCTTCTCAGCACCTCATGGAACCTTCTCCAAAATATACCACATAGTGGGTCACAAAGCAAGCCTCAACAAATACAAGAAGATTGAAATAATCCCATGTATCTTGTCTGATCACCATGGAATAAAGCTGGACCTCAACAATAACAGAAATAACAAAAAGCCTACACACACATGGAAACTGAACAACTTGTTACTAAATGACAGCTGGGTCAGGGAAGAAATAAAGAAAGAAATTAAAGTCTTTCTAGAAATCAATGAAAATGAAGACACAACATACCCGAACTTGTGGGACACAATGAAAGCAGTGCTAAGAGGAAAGTTCATAGCACTAAGTGCCTTCAAAAAGAAATTCGAGACAGCTCATTCAAGCACCCTAATGGCTCACTTAAAAACCCTAGAAAACGAAGAAGCAGACACACCAAGAAGGAGTAGACGGCTCGAAATAATCAAACTCAGGGCTGAAATCAATCAATTGGAAACAAGTAAAACAATTCAAAGAATCACTGAAACCAAGAGCTGGTTCTTTGAGAAAATCAACAAGATCGACAAACCCTTAGCCAGCTAAGTAAAAGGCAGAGAGACACCACCCAAATCAACAAAATCAGAAATGAAAAGTGGGATATAACTACAGACACTGAGGAAATCCAAACAATCATTAGGACTTACTTCAAAAGTCTATATGCCACAAAATTTGAAAATCTAAATGAAATGGACAATTTTCTTGATCGATTTGACTTACCAAAGCTGAACCAGGACCAGGTAAATCAACTAAATAGACCTATATCCCCCAAAGAAATAGAAGCGGTCATCAAAAGTCTCCCATCCAAAAAAAGCCCAGGACCTGATGGCTTCAGCGCAGAATTCTACCAGACCTTCAAAGAAGAGCTAACACCAATTCTCTTCAAACTATTCCACAAAATAGAAACAGAAGGAATATTACCAAATTCATTCTATGAAGCCACAGTCACCTTGGTACCTAAACCTCACAAAGACTCAACAAAGAAAGAGAATTTCCGGCCAATCTCCCTTATGAACATTGATGCAAAAATACTTAATAAAATACTTGCAAACCGAATCCAAGAACACATCAAAGATATTATCCACTATGACCAAGTAGGCTTCATCCCAGGTATGCAGGGGTGGATCAATATACGGAAATCCATCAATGTGATCCACCATATTAACAAATTGAAAGAAAAAAACCACATGATAATCTCCCTAGATGCTGAAAAAGCCTTTGACAAAATCCAACATCCATTCATGTTCAAAGTACTGGAGAGATCAGGGATACAAGGCACATATCTAAACATAGTAAAGGCGATATACAGCAAGCCTATAGCCAACATCAAACTGAATGGAGAGAAACTTAAATCAATCCCACTGAAATCAGGGACAAGACAAGGCTGCCCACTCTCTCCATATCTCTTCAACATAGTGTTGGAAGTCCTTGCTAGAGCAATAAGACAGTTGAAGGAGATCAAGGGGATACAAATTGGAAAGGAAGAAGTCAAATTATCACTATTTGCAGATGATATGATAGTATATGCGAGTGACCCCAAAAACTCTACCAGGGAACTCCTACAGCTGATAAACACCTTCAGCAAAGTGGCAGGATACAAAATTAACTCAAAAAAATCAGTAGCCCTCCTGTATACAAAAGACAAAAGGGCTGAGAAAGAAATTAAGGAAACAACACCCTTCACAATAGCCACAAATGACATAAGGTACCTCGGAGTAACCCTAACCAAGGAAGTCACAGACTTGTATGAAAAAAATTTCAAATCTCTGAAGAAAGAATTAGAAGAAGATATGAGAAGATGGAAAGATCTCCCATGCTCATGGCTTGGTAGGATTAACATAGTAAAAATGGCCATCTTACCAAAAGCAATCTACAGATTCAATGCAATGCCCATCAAATTACCAACACAATTCTTTACAGACCTGGAAAGGAAAATTCCCAACTTCATATGGAATAACAAGAAACCCAGAATTGCTAAAACAATCCTCTACAATAAAAGATCTTCTGGAGGTATCTCCATCCCTGATCTTAAGTTGTACTATAGAGCAACAGTTTTAAAAACTGCATGGTACTGGCATAGAAACAGAATGGTGGATCAATGGAACCGAACAGAGGACCCAGAAATAAACCCACACACTTATGGACACCTGATCTTTGACAAAGACGCCAAAACCATACAATGGAAAAAAGATAGCATCTTCAACAAATGGTGCTGGTCTAACTGGATGTCTACATGTAGAAAAATGAAAATAGATCCATACTTGTCACCCTGCACAAAACTGAAGTCCAAGTGGATCAAAGACCTCAACATAAAACCAGACACATTAAATCGGCTTGAAAAAAAAAGTGGGAAATACCCTAGAACTCATTGGTACAGGGGGAAACTTCCTGAACAGAACACCAACAGCACAGGCTCTAAGAGCAACAACCAATAAATGGGACCTCATGAAACTGAAAAGCTTCTGTAAAGCAAAGGACACCGTCATCGAAACAAAGCGACGACCTACAGATTGGGAAAGAATCTTCACCAACCCTTTATCTGACAGAGGACTCATATCCAGTATATATAAAGAACTAAAGAAGCTGAAAAGCAGCAAACCAAGTAATCCACTTAAAAAATGGGGAACAGAGCTAAACAGAGAGGAATACCGAATGGCAGAGAAGCACTTAAAGAAATGCTCAACCTCATTAGCCATTAGGGAAATGCAAATCAAAACAACCCTGAGATTTCACCTTACACCCATGAGAATGGCCAAGATCAAAAACTCAAGTGACAACACATGCTGGAGAGGTTGTGGAGAAAGGGGAACCCTTCTCCACTGCTGGTGGGAATGTAAACTTGTACAACCACTGTGGAAATCAATCTGGCGCTTTCTCAGACAACTAGGAATAGCGCTTCCTCAAGATCCAGCCATACCACTACTGGGCATATATCCAAAAGAGGCTCAAGTACACAAAAAGGACATTTGCTCAACCATGTTTGTAGCAGCTTTATTTGTAATAGCCAGAAGCTGGAAACAACCCAGATGCCCCTCAACTGAAGAATGGATGCAGAAATTGTGGTACATCTACACAATGGAATATTACTCAGCAATGAAAAATAAGGAAATCATGAAATTTGCAGGTAAATGGTGGGATCTGGAAAGGATCATCCTGAGTGAGTTGTCTCAGAAGCAAAAAGACACACATGGTATATACTCACTCATATAGACATACAACATAGGACAAACCCACTAAAACCTGTGCATCTAAAGAAACTAAGCAAGAGAGAGGACCCTAACTAAAACGTCCAAACCCCATCCAGAAAGGCAAAGAAGATGGACATCAGAAGAAGAAGAAAACAGGAAACAACCTAGGAACCTACCACAGAGGGCCTCTGAAAGCCTCTGCCCTTCAGACTATCAAAGCAGATGCTGAGCCTGATGGGCAACTGTTGGGCAGAGTGAACGGAATTTTAGGTAAGAACTGGGAAATAGTAAGAGCTGGAGAGGACAGGGTCTCCACAAGGAGAGCAACAGAACAAGAAAATTTGAACATAGGGAACTTCCCAGAGACTCATACTCCAACCAAGGACTATTCATGGAGATAACCTAGAACCCCTGCACAGATGTAGCCCAGGGCAGTTCAGAGTCCAATTGGGTTACATAGTAATGTGAAGAGGGACTGCCTCTGACATAATCTGATTGGCCTGCTCTTTGATCACCTCCCTCTGGGGGGGGGAGCAGCCTTACCAGGCTACAGTAGACGACAATACAGCCACTTTTGATGTGAACTGACAGACTAAGATCAGAAAGGAGAGGAGAACCTCCCCTATTAGTGGACTTGGGGAGTGGCATGCAAGCAGAAGGAGGAGGGAGGGTGGGATTGGGATGGGAGGAGGGAGGGGCTTATGGGGGGATGCAGAATGAATAAAGTGTAATTGATGAAAAATTTAAGAAAAAAGGGAAAAAAGTAATTTAAGAACCTTAAATGACTTTCAAAATTGGAGGAAAACATGGAGTTAGTCAATTGGCATGGAGCACATCTCGCCCCTGGGGGCAATGGTCTCCTGAACCTACTCAGACCTCGGACACCACCACTGCTAGTTCTAGAACTGACGCAGGATGTTCCAACGAGGGGTTAAGGCTTCTCATAATATTTCCTATAAGCCCACACCTGTTTGTCTATATCCCCCATTTTTATTCATTATTAGCCAGATAGAGCCAAGTAATTGTGGTAATGATACTTGCTTTTTTGCCCAATGCTGGAATGCTAGTAAAGTTAGGTATGCCCTGGTTACTCGCATGCCTCACTGGGTGCCTATGCCCATTGATGCCCCTCACGCTATGACTCTCTTCAGACAGAAAAGGGATCTTGGAACTACAGCCACCATTGTTACTACCATCTCATTGACGGCTGTTGGAGCTACCACCAGGGCATTAGGCATGAGTCATACTGGGCAGACTGCTCAAACCCTGAATAATCATTTAGCCAATGTAGCTCATGCCTTAGTTGTACATAAAGGAATTAATGCTCAACTAAAAGGAAGCTTGATGGTGTTCAATCAGAGGATTGACCTCTTGCAGGAGCAAATTGATACCCTATGGCAAATCGCTCAACCTGGCTGTCAATGAAAGTATGCTGGACTTTGTGTCACTAGCATACAACATGAGAATTTTTCCTGCGCTGCAAATCTGTCTAAACAATTGTCGAGCTATATTTTAGGTAATTGGACTGGAGAATTCGATACTACGATGGAGCAGCTGAGAGTGGCCATTGTCACAGTAAATTCTACCGGAGTGGACGCAGGACTAGCCAGAGGATTATCAACATGGATTGCTGCAGCCATGAATCATCTGAAGGAATGGGCGGGCATGGGAGTGTTAGCAGGCCTACTGGTGTTGGTCTCCTTGGTTTGCCTGTGGTATATATGCAAGATTAGAGTCTCACAACAGTGTGATGCAGCCATGATCATTCAGGCCTTTACAGCCATTGAAGCAGGACATTCTCCCCAAGCATGGTTGGATACCATAAAAAGCTAAAATGATACGCTCAGGATGCGAGGCTAAGCACTGCACTCAGGGTCAGCCGCTTTGGACCCAGAGAAGAGCATGTCTGATTGCATGCGGGTTGATGCCCCAGGTCCTGCCTCTGAGAAAAAGGTATCGGACGGGTCTGATGCTCTTTGGGTGGATGACACCTAAATGAACATCTGTACAAAGTCCCAATTTATTTCTAATATCAGAGATCAGACCTCTACTCTTGCCTGATGCGTCTAAAACAAAAAGGGGGAACTGTAGAGAGCTGCGGAATGCTATGCCTTAAAGATGGAGCTGGTTTCCGCCTTCCACCTTCCCGATGGTGAGTGCTCTCTGTCATGAACAATTCCACATTTGGCTAAGGCTGAGGATCTGGCTTGCTTCCATGTATGTGGACCTATCTGCATTGCCCCCGTGGCACGCCTGGGTTGGCTACCCAGAGGCTATTTAAGCTGTGGGCTGGCTTTCCCCGGGGTCCGAGGATTGTTCAATGTTCCTGAATAAACTGCATTGAAAAAAAAAAAAAAAGAAATACTCTGATCGAGGTTGTAAAGTATAGTGTCTCAGGACTGATGGCTTCTTTTTGGGGGTGGTGCCAGCAAGGATGAACTCAGTTTTCAAAAAGGACTTGGCACTGAGAATCTGATCATGTTCCAATGATTCCATGAAAAATACATATTTCAATTGATGTATTTTAATGGAAAAATTTTTTAGTGTACACATGGGAAGGAATTTGAACCTATGAGCAATGGAAAATGAGTGTAATGTATATTATATGAAATTCCCACAAAATTAATAAAAATAATATGTTGACAACTTTTAAAATGACTTTTAACTTGGAGTAAAGATTCTGCTAAAGGAGAGCAGAGTTTGACTTTGTAAGGCATGCTTTCCAGGAACTCAATATGTAGAAGAGAATCTTAGCCATAAACTAGTGGTTACCCAGCTATTTCAGACCCCATGAGCTCAGGTGGTACCTCTGAATAATCAGTCCTGGCATAACACTACATATAAAGGATTTATCTGGTGTAACACAACTTGAAACACAGCTGCTTTTGTGTCATAGGTATATAACACAGACGCATTTCTCTGTCCTGAAGGCCCAGTTTTAACTGTTAAAACCATAACTAGGAGGATTTATCACTGACCACTGAGTAGGAGACTGCTGCTAATCTAGCCAGGTCAATGAAGGCAATCCTACTTATAGAAGGTTGGCAACACTAGTGTGGAACCTTACCATCTGTCATTTTTTCCCCTCTCTTCTACATTTCTATACACTGATCTTTCTCTGTTTCAGCAAACCAGGCCCAGGATGTCTGGCTTCCTTCTCTATTCCATGCTCTTAAAGATTTAATGCCATAAGAAACCATAGACAATACCAACCTCTTATATCAATAAGAATATGAAAGTCCATATAGTAAGTATGGGAGTAACTGCTCAGTTCAAAGTCACAACCTAGGAATTTAAGGATTCAAGACAAGAGTAGGAGACCATATTTTCATTCTGTACAGCTGTTTATTCCCACAACATGATGAAGCTTCCTGATTTAGGAAGCTGTCCATTTAAATAAACATTAAAGTTTCATTTCCTACCTGATATTGTCACAAGAGTAAACAGGAATAAAGGTGTGTGATGTGGATAAAGGGATGAGATAAAAACTTGTTGTGTTTCATAAAAGAAAGTCATGTGTGCATATGATCAGAGATTCTGGAAACTGAGGAAAGTTTGTTTACTCATTCCCTTGGAAATCTCAAGATTCTTCCAGGTGCTGATTTGTTAAGAGGGAGAATGATGTCATGAAACAGGTAAAAGATTAAGAGTTCCAGGAGCCAATTATTAAAAAGGGCCAAGTGGACAGCCTGCTTGAGAGAAAGGCTGAGCCCTACATGCCTGGGAAGCTGAAAGCACACAACACAGAGATGATGATTCCTGTATCCAAGACACTTAGTTCAGGAAAAGTGTCACATATTTCTTTGAAGTATTCATTAAAAATCATGAAACTTGACATGTGACTTTTATATCAACACAGATTTTATTATTGTTTGTTAAATGCACCGATATGTCCTCAGTCAGTGAATTACTTTCTGTTAAAATGCTACCTATCCAAGAAAATCTTTGTACATAAAGTGTTTAATTGGGGAGGAGGGGCAAGAGGGCGGCACCTGGAGGACTCTCATTCTGAGCAGCACCAGCAGGATCAGCACAGTGACCAGTAATCAGAACTAACAGCCATAAAACACAGTCACTGTGTTTTCCAGGTGAGAGGATACCCCACGGTGGGGGATTCAATCAGCTTTTAACTCACCCAGCTAAACCAAGGAACAGATCCCAGTTCTGCCAGACACTTGGCTGCCGGCCACCAGCCCCAGCCCCAGCCCAGAGCCACAAGCCAGTGTCTCTGGTCACTGTACAGAGTGAAATGTGCTCACCACACCACACTATCAGAGACTGGAATTTTCAGTCGAGAGATAACCCCAGGGTACAGAAAAAGATTGGGGCCAGCCATAGGTCACCCAGAAATTCCCTGGAAAAGACTCTGGTTCCACGGGCACCCCAGGAGCAAGCCCGGAGCCAGAACCGGGGACCCAGGCTCCAGCACAAAGCCCTGCCTGCCTTCTCGCCTGTTTCACCACCTGAGATAGAACTGTGGGCACCAGGGCACCAGCAAATGAGTTTCACTGTCCAGTGCAAACACACAGGGCAGGAAACAGCTAGTCTGATCTCAGAGCACTCAGCTGACACCCCCAGCCTGAAAAGGTCCCCGGAAAATTACCCAGCTTAGGGAGGCACCCTGGCTCCCAAAGGCCACAAAGGCAGACACAGGCAGTTTCTGCGCACCAGATTCACCAGACAGCTGGCAGAAACTGAGCCACCATCACTCAGCTGTGCTCCAGGCACAGGCAGTTTCTGCTGCCAGCCAGCAGGCAGACACTGAGCAGTGTGCACCAGGGAAACAAAAGACACTGGGAGTCCCTGTCTCCAGGGAATCCACAGGGAAGGAAGAAAAATGTACTGACTTAAATCAGCCAATCCTTCCCTAGAAAAAGTCTAGCAGACCAGTGGGGCCGAGGTGCCATCACTCAGCTGTGCTCCAGACACAGGCACAAACAGTTGCTGTGCGCCTGATGTCCAACTGGGTCACAGCAGCTGATCATTAAATTTACAACAAGAAACCCAGAAACAGGGCAGCTGACCTCAGGACTTCCCTGGGTGAGAGGAGAACCCTCTTGACTACAAAGACCACAGTTACCACTCAGGTCTATATCCCTGAGGTGAGCAACTCCTGAAAAAACACCAGCCATCAGGGACTATACCCAAAAAGATGAGAAGATATCCTTCAGGAAAAACCAGCTTTCTGCAAAGGGGACTCTCTCCACCACAGGATCCCCAGGAACCACCAGAAAATAACCCCAAACACCTAAGATAGTACAATGGGTAGAGGCCAGCGTAAAAGTTCAAACAACAAAAGACAGAGCAATATGGCATCTCCAGAACCCAGTTACCCAGGGGCAAGAAGCCCTGGACACACCACCATAACTGAAATCCAAGATAATGACCTAACATTTATGCTCATGAAGATGATAAGAGAGGAAACAAATAAGATATGTAAAGACATAGACGAAGATAAACTCAAACAGAATATTGCCATCCATTAAGAAATAAAAGAAGCTGCAGACAAACAGTTTATGGCCTTTAGAAAGGAAATGCTTAAAGCCCTGAGTGAAATAAAAGAAACAGAGTTGAAGGAACTAAAAGAAAAACAGGAAAGTACAATCAAACAGGTGAAGGAAGTAAACAAAACAACTCAAGACCTGAAGATAGAATTGGAAAAATTAAAGAAAACACAAATGGAAGAAATAATGGAAAGGAAGAATCTAGGGAAGAAAACAGGAACTACAGAGGTAAGCATAAGCAACAGACTACAAGAGATGGAAAAAATAATCTCGGTGTAGAAGATACAATGGAAGAAATCGATGTATCGTTCAAAGAAAATGTTAAATCTGAAAAATTCCTGACACAGACCGTCCAAGAAATGCAAGACAATATGAAAAGACAAAACCTAAGAATAATAGGTATAGAGGAAAAAGAAGACTCCCTTCTCCAAGGCCCAGAAAATATTTCAACAAAATCATTGAAGAAAATTTCCCCAAGCTAAAGGAGAGGCCAATTAGAATACATGAGGCCTACAGAACACCCAACAAATTTGACCAGAAAAGAAAATCCTCCCGCCACATAATAATCAAAACAGTAAGTATACAGAGCAAAGAAAAAAATACTAAAAGCTGCAAGGGAAAAAGGCCAAGTAACATATAATGGCAAACCCATTAGAATCACACCTGACTTTTCAACAGAGACTATGAAAGGCAGAAGGGCTGGAACAAATATCATGCAGACCCTAAGAGAACACAGATGTCAGCCCAGGCTACTATACCCCTCAAAACTCTCAGTCCTCATAGATGGAGAAAACAAGATATTCAATGACAAAAACAAAATTCAACAATACCTAAAAACAAATCCAGCATTACATAAGACACTGGAAGGGAAAATACAACCCAAGAAAGCTAGCTACATTCAAGAAAACACAGGAAATAAATAACCTCACTTCAGTAAAACAAAAAGCAACCAAGCACACAACCTGATGACCACAGCCAACATCAAAATCAAGGGATCTAGCAGCCACTGGTCATTAATCTCTCTCAACATCAATGGACTCAACTCTCCAATAAAAAGACACAGATTAACAGAATGGATACATAAACTAAACCCAGCAATCTGTTTCATACAAGAAACACACCTAAGACACACAGATAGACATTACCTGAGGGTAAAGGGTTGGAAGACGACTTTCCAAGCAAAGGGACCCAAGAAGCAAGCAGGAGTTGCCATTCTAATCTGATAAAATAGACTTTCAACCAAAATTAATAAACAGTGATGGGGAAGGACACTTCATACTCATCAATGGAAAATTCCACTAGGAAGACATCACAATCCTGAACATCTATGCCCCAAATACAAGGGCACCCACATTAGTGAAAGAAATATTGATAAAATTTAAAGCACATATAGATCCACACACATTAAGAGTGGGAGACTTCAACTCCCCACTCTCAACAAAGGACAGGTCAACAAAACAGAAATTAAACAAAGAAACAATGTCTCTGACAGAGGTCATGAATCAAATGGAGCTAACAGACATTTATAGAACTTTACACCCAAACACAAAAGAATTTACCTTCTTGTCAGCACCTCATGGAACCTTCTCCAAAATAGACCATATAATGTGTCACAAAGCAAGCCTCAACAGATACAAGATTGAAATATTCCCTTGTATCTTGTCTGATCAACATGGAATAAAGATGGACCTCAACAATAACAGAAATAGCAAAAAGCCTTAACACACATGGAAACTGAACAACTTGTTACTAAAAGACAGTTGGGTCAGGGAAGAAATAAAGAAAGAAATTAAATTCTTTCTAGAAATCAATGAAAATGAAGACACAACATACCCAAAGTTGTGGGACACAATATAAACAATGCTAAGAGGAAAGTTCATAGCACTAAGTGCCTTCAAGAAGAAATTCAAGAAAGATCATTCAAGCACCTTAATGGCTCACTTAAAAACTCTAGAAAATAAGAAGCAGACACACCAAGAAGGAGTAGACTGCTGGAAATAATCAAACTCAGGGCTGAAATCAATCAATTGGAAACAAATAAAACAATTCAAAGAATCACTGAAACCAAGAGCTGGTTCTTTGAGAAAATCAACAAGATCGACAAACCCTTAGCCAGCTAAGTAAAAGGCAGAGAGACACCACCCAAATCAACAAAATCAGAAATGAAAAGGGGGATATAACTACAGACACTGAGGAAATCCAAACAATCATTAGGATTTACTTCAAAAGTCTATATGCCACAAAATTTGAAAATCTAAATGAAATGGACAATTTTCTTGATCGATTTGACTTACCAAAGCTGAATCAAGACCAGGTAAATCAACTAAATAGTCCTATAGCCCCCAAAGAAATAGAAGCGGTCATCAGAATCTCCCATCCAAAAAAAGCCCAGGACCAGATGGCTTCAGCCCAGACCTTCAAAGAAGAGTTAACACCAATTCTCTTCAAACTATTCCACAAAATAGAAACAGAAGGAACATTACCAAACTCATTCTATGAAGCCACAGTCACCTTGGTACCTAAACCTCACAAAGATTCAAAAAAGAAAGAGAATTTCAGGCCAATCTTCCTTATGAACATTGATGCAAAGATACTTAATAAAATACTTGCAAACTGAATCCAAGAACACATCAAAGATATTATATACTATGACCAAGTAGGCTTCATCCCAGGTATGCAGGGGGGTATCCATCAATGTGATCCACCATATTAACAAACTGAAAGAAAAAACCACATAATAATCTCCCTAGATGCTGAAAAAGCATTTGACAAAATCCAACATCCATTCATGTTTAAGGTATTGGAGAGATCAGGGATAAAAGGCACATATCTAAACATAGTAAAGGTGATATTCAGCAAGCCTATAGCCAACATCAAACTGAACGGAGAGAAACTTAAATCAATCCCACTGAAATAAGGGACAAGACAAGGCTGCTCACTCTCTCCATATCTCTTCAACATAGTTCTGGAAGTCCTTGCTAGAGCAATAAGATAGTTGAAGGAGATCAAGGGGATACAAATTGGAAATGAATAAGTCAAATTATCACTATTTGCAGATGATATGATAGTATACGTGAGTGACCCCAAAAACTCTACCAGGGAACTCCTACAGCTGATAAACACCTTTAGCAAAGTAGCCAGATACAAAATTAACTCAAAAAAATCAGTAGCCCTCCTGTATACAAAAGACAAAAGGGCTGAGAAAGAAATTAGGGAAACAACACCCTTCACAATAGCCACAAATGACATAAGGTGCCTCAGAGTAACCCTAACCAAGGAAGTCAAAGACTTGTATGAAAAAAAATTCAAATCCCTGAAGAAAGAATTAGAAGAAGATTTGAGAGGATGGAAAGATCTCCCATGCTCATGGCTTGGCAAGATTAACAGTAAAAATGGCCATCTTACCAAAAGCAATTCAATGCAATGAATTCAATACAGATTCAAAGCAATGCCCATGAAATTACCAACACAATTCTTTACAGACCTGGAAAGAAAAATTCTCAACTTCATATGGAATAAAAAGAAAACTAGAATTTCTAAAACAATCCTCTACAATAAAAGATCTTCTGGAGGTATCTATATCCCTGATCTTAAGTTGTACTACAGAGCAACACTTTTAAAAACTGTATGGTACTGGCATAGAAACAGAATGGTGGATCAATGCAACTGAACAGAGGACCCAGAATTAAACCCACACACTTATGGACACCTGATCTTTGACAAAGAGTCCAAAACCATTCAATGGAAAAAAGATAGCATCTTCAACAAATGGTGCTGGTCCAACTGGATGTCTACATGTAGAAAAATGAAAATAGCTCCATACTTATCATCCTGAACAAAACTGAAGTACAAGTGGATCAAAGACTTCAACATAAAACCAGACACATTAAATCGGCTTGAAAAAAAAGTAGGAAATACCCTAGAACTCATTGGTAGAGGAGAAAACTTCCTGAACAGAACACCAACAGCACAGGCTCTAAGAGCAACAATCAATAAATGGGACCTCATGAAACTGAAAAGCTTCTGCAAAGCAAAGGACACTGACATCAAAACAAAGTGACTGCCTACAGATTGGGAAAGAATCTTCACCAACCCTTTATCTGACAGAGGACTCATATCCAGTATATATAAAGAACTAAAGAAGCTGAAAAGCAGCAAACCAAGTAATCCACTTAAAATTAAAAAATGGGGAACAGAGCTAAACAGAGAATTCTCAGGAGAGGAATACCAAATGGCAGAGAAGCACTTAAAGAAATGCTCAACCTCACTAGCCATTAGGGAAAGGCAAATCCAAACAACCTTGAGATTTCACCTTACACCCATGAGAATGGCCAAGATCAAAAACTCAAGTGACAACACATGCTGGATAGGTTGTGGAGAAAGGGGAACCCTTCTCCACTGCTGGTGAGAATGTAAACTTGTACAACCAGTCTGGAAATCAATCTTGCACTTTCTAAGACAACTAGCAATAGCGCTTCCTCAAGATCCAGCCATACCACTCCTGGGCATATTTCCAAAAGAGGCTCAAGTACACAAAAAGGACATTTGCTCAACCATGTTTGTAGCAGCTTTATTTGTAATAGCCAGAAGCTGGAAACAACCCAGATGCCCCTCAACTGAAGAATGGATGCAGAAATTATGGTACATCTACACAATTTAGTATTACTCATCAATGAAAAATAAGGAAATCATGAAATTTGCAGGTAAATGGTGGGATCAGGAAAGGATCATCCTGAGTGAGTTGTCCCAGAAGCAAAAAGACACACATGGTATATACTCACTCATATAGACATACAACATAGGACAAACCCACTAAAACCTGTGCATCTAAGGAAACTAAGTGAGAGAGAGGACCCTAACTAAAATGCCCAATCCCCATCTGGAAAGGCAAAAAGGAAGGACATCAGAAGAAGAAGAAAACAGGAAATGACCTAGAAACCTGCTACAGAGGGCCTCTGAAAGCCAGAAAAAGAAAACAGGAAACAACCTAGGAACCTACCACAGAGGGCCTCTGAAAGCCTCTGCCCTACAGACTATCAGAGCAGATGCTGAACCTGATGGCCAACTCTCAGATAGGTCCACATACATGGAAGCAAGCCAGATCCTCAGCCTTAGCCAAATGTGGAGTTGTTTGTGACAGAGAGCACTCACAATCGGGAAGGTGGAAGGTGGAAACCAGCTCCATCTTTCAGGCGCAGCATTATGCAGCTCTCTACAGTTCCCCCTTTTTTTTTTTTGGACGCATCAGGCAAGAGTAGATTTCTGATCTCTGATATTAGAAATAAATTGGGACTTTGTACCGATGTTCATTTAGGTGTCATCCACCCAAAGAGCATCAGACCCGTCCAATACCTTTTTCTCAGAGACGGGGGACCTGGGGCATCAACCCGCATGCAATCAGACATGCTCTTCTTTGGGTCCAAAGCGGCTGACCCTGAGTGCAGTGCTTAGCCTCGCATCCTGAGCGTAACATTTTAGCTTTTTATGGTATCCAACCATGCTTGGGGAGAATGTCCTGCTTCAATGGCTGTAAAGGCCTGAATGATCATGGCTGCATCACACTGTTGTGAGACTCTAATCTTGCATATATACCACAGGCAAACCAAGGAGACCAACACCAGAAGGCCTGCTAACGCTCCCATGCCCGCCCATTCCTTCAGATGATTCATGGCTGCAGCAATCCATGATGATAATCCTGTGGCTAGTCCTGCGTCCACTGTGGTAGAATTTACTGTGACAATGGCCACTCTCATCTGCTCCCCTATTAGTGAACTTGGGGAGTGGCATGCATGCAGAGGGAGGAGGGAGGGGGGATTGTGAGGGGAGAAGGGAGGGGCTTATGGGGGGATGCAGAATTAATAAAGTGTAATTGATGAAAAATTAAAAAAAAGAAAGACAGATGGTTTCAAAATCTTTCCAAGTGAAGAAAGATAACTCAGAATGTAAAATTTCATGTGTAAAAAGTAAATCTTTCCCTCTTACATGGAAAGCACAATGAAATAATGACTAAAAAGTAATTTGGGGGCATGGAAGAGGTCTGAATGGAATCTTTAGAATACATTCTCATCTTGGGCTCATGAATGCATGCTCATTAGAGTAGACATTAAAATCAATATTAAACATGCAAAAAAAGTGTTTAATTGGTACCTTGCTTATATTTTTACGGAGAACATCCAAGACATCATGTCATCAAATAGTCATCTTGTTGTTTTCCTTCCGCACAACTGGTAATATTTCATACTAAACCACACATGGCAGGCAGAGAGAGGGATACTGAGTGAGACAGAAAGAAAAATAACTAGAGGAACTGTTTTAGAAATAGAGACTTAAACCAACTTAAAAAAAATCATGTAAGGTGACAGAGACTGAGAGATAGAGGCTCCATTCCAAATAGTCACATTCATTGGCATATCAAGCTCAAATCACACCCTCCTATAATATAAATCCAATAGGGGTCATATGATCTAAGAATTCCATTCCTCCTAACAGTTCCCAGATATTTCCACACCGGAGATTCAAAGTGTAAATAGAGGAGCTTCAAGGGGACATTGTGTTTCAAATATCCAAGAAGTAGAAGAAGATGCAGGGACTTCTTAGCTAAAAGAATGTAATTATTCTGATAGTTTGTCATTCTATATAATAATTAAAGTCCCAGCAAGTTAAAAGTTCTAAAGACCAGAAATGACATTCTTTTTTTTTTTTTTTCAATGCAGTTTATTCAGGAACCTTGAACAATCCTCGGACCCTGGGGAAAGCCAGCCCACAGCTTAAATAGCCTCTGGGTAGCCAACCCAGGCGTGCCACGTGGGCAATGCAGATAGGTAGACATACATGGAAGCAAGCCAGATCCTCAGCCTTAGCCAAATGTGGAGTTGTTTGTGACAGAGAGCACTCACCATCGGGAAGGTGGAAGGCGGAAACCAGCTCCATCTTTAAGGCATAGCATTCCACAGCTCTCTACAGTTCCCCCTTTTTGTTTTAGATGCATCAGGCTAGAGTAGAGGTCTGATCTCTGATATTAGAAATAAATTGGGACTTTGTACAACATTCTTTAGGGGCAGAAGATGGAGAGTGGGTGGGACTTGAAGGAGAAGAGGGAGGGGACAGCAGAAGGCATACAAAGAGTCCAAATCCTAATAAATAAATACATAAGAAAAACTATGATCAAGGAGGTGAAGTAGAGAGATCATCAGATGCTACACTAACTCCAGGAGTTGTCTGTATAACATAAAAATGTGCTATGTAAGCATAAAATTATGCAAAGACAGGAGATATGGTTCTCAGGGGAATAAAAGCTCTCTGGAAGTCCCTGGCAAAAACCCTAACATGGCCACTTAAGCCAAAAAGATGTATTCTTAAAGTTCCACAATTGCTGAATTGCAAAATTGGATTGATGAGCTTTTTTGCTGTTTCTTTGGAACAGCACAGTTTCCTATCCAAGGAAACACATTTCTAATAGATCACTAAATGCTTCTGCAAATAAGAGTAGAAGAAAAATAAAATTTTAGGAGAGGTAATAAATCAGATTCAGCACCAGGAATTGCTTGTGGAATAACCAAACATTGTAGGTAATGAAGGGACAAGAGTTTTAGTGCTTTCTAAAGAAAAATATTTAATCAGGATCTGTTAGGATAAATCCTCTGAATATTCCCACTGCATAAAGCTACTACAAAAATATTATCTAACACAGATGTTTATGATGAGGAAAAAAAAAAGATAGGCAAACATAGAAGGTCAGAGAGTTTTATGATATACTATAAGTTTTACAGACAGGCTATCTCAAGCATAGTTAAGGAAAAATTGTAAATCTTTAGCAAACCAAACAGGAAGAATTCCCCTCAGTGCTTATATCCAGGGGGGTTGCAATCTTTAGCCTATTTAACTTGGAGGATTATTAACAGCCCCTAATTAACTAACAATAAACTAAACAAACAGACCACAAGTTTAACAATCCCCTGGCCCTCTACTTGCTAAATTAGCAGCAATAACACTATGTAAATAAGGCACTAGTTCTATGTTTGCTCTGTTTAAGAGGCTGTTAGGCCAAGATTTTTTGTAGACACTGCTTCTACCAGGTTACTCTTTCAGTTAAAATGTAAACTTTGTATTGTTGGTAAAAAGTCTGAATGCTCTGGGAAATATGTCATCTTCAGGTGCTTCTTTATGTAATCACTATATAAGTGCTAGCTTGACTTCAGTAAATCACAGTAGTTCCAAAACAATACCACTTGGTGTGGTCTCTGTCATTCTGCCTACTTATGTCTAACCTGAAATCTGAACCCCTGGTTCTCCTGCAGTTAAGGGACTCCCAGCTGGGTTGGTCCGAGACAATCACGACTGTTGGATTCTTGGCGGTGGTGCCAGAATGCAGTAAAGATGAACTCAGTTTTCTTTAAGGGATTTGGCACTAAGACTCTAATCCAATGAGTAGATGAACAAGACATATTTTATCTGATATATTTTAAAGAAAAACAAATATTTTAGTGTGACACAAGGGTAGGAATTTGAACCTGGGAGCAATGGAAAAGGATTGTAATTTATGTTATATGAAATTCCCACATAATCAGTAAAAATAATAGGTTGACAACTTTTACAATGCCCTTTCTCTAGTTCCCTGATTGGGAAGGTCCTCCTTCCCCTTCTATCTGATCCTAGCTTTTCAGGTCTCATCAAGTCTAGTTGTATCATCTTTCTATATGACCTGATTCTCAAGACATTGTTCTCCTTGTGTCCACAATTCCCTCTATTTTGACACTCTTCATGCCTCCTCTCCTGCATGCTTCCCAGAGTTCTGAGGGGAGGGAGAATTTCATAGCGAAATCCTGTGGGTCAATGTATGCAGAAGGCCACTGATGTATCTATTGAGGGCAGAGAGCAGCATATTTTAATAACAACAGCCTGGGTTGCTTGAAAATGTTCCTTTCTTCTTCTTTTTTTATTACTAATTACACTTTATTCACTTTGTATCACCCATATCCCCTCCCTTGTCCCCTACGGAACCCACCCACCCTCCCTCTTCTTTACTCATGCCCCTCCCCAAGTCCACTGATGGGGGAGTCCTCCTCTCCTTCCTTCTGAACTTAGTCTATCAGATCTCATCAGGAGTGGCTGCATTGTCATTTTCTGTGGCATGGTAAGGCTGCTCCTCCCTCTGGGGGAGGTGATCAAAGAGCAGGCCTTTCAGATTATGTCAGAGGCAGTCCTTTTTCCCGTTACTATGTAACTTACTTGGACACTAAACTGCAATGGGCTACATCTGTTCACGGGTTCTAGGATATCTCCATGGATGGTACTTGTTTGGAGTCTGAGTCTCTGGGAAGATGCCTTTGCTCAAATTTTCTGGTTCTGATGCTCTCCTTGTTGAGTTCCTGTCCTCTCCAGATCTCACTATTTTCCACTTCTTACATAAGATTACATGCACACTGCACAACAGTTCGTCATAAGTCTCAGAGTCAGCTTTGATAGTCTGCAGGAAAGAGCCTTTCAGAGGCCCTCTGTGGCAGGTTCCTTGCTCATTTCATGATTTATTCTACTTCTCATGTCCTCCTTCTTTACCTTTCAGGATGGGGATTGAGCATTTTAGTCAGGGTCCTATCTCCTGCTTAGTTTCTTTAGATGTACAGTTTTTAGTAGATTTATCCTAGGTTATATGCCCATATGAGTGAATATATACCCTGTGTATCTTTCTACTTCTGTGACAGCTCACTCAGGATGATCCTTTCCAGGTTACACCATTTACCTGCAAATTTCATGACTTTCTTATTTTTCATTTCTGAGTAATACTCCATTGTATAGATGTACCACAATTTCTGCATCCATTCTTCAGTTGAGGAGCATCTACAAATAAAGCTGTTAAAAACATGGTTGAGCAAATCTCCTTATTGTGTACCTGAGCCACTTTTGGATATATGCCTAGGAGTGGTATGGCTGGATCTTGAGGAAGCGCTATTCCTAGTTATCTGAGAAAGTGCCAGATTGATTTCCAGAGTGGTTGTACAAGTTTACATTCCCACCAGCAGTGGAGAAGGGTTCCCCTTTCTCCACAACCTCTCCAGCATCTGTTGTCACTTGAGTTTTTCATCTTGGCCATTCTGATGGGTGTAAGGTGAAATCTCAGGGTCGTTTTGATTTGCATGTCCCTAATGGCTAATGAGGTTGAGCATTTCTTTAGGTGTTTTTCTGCCATTCAATATTCCTCTACCAAGAATTCTCTGTTTAGCTCTGTTCCCCAGTAATTGTATTACTTGGCTTGCTTTTTCTCAGCTTCTTTACTTCTTTATATAAACTGGATATTAGTCCTCTGTCAGATAGAGATTTGTTGAAGATTCAGTCCCAATCTGTAGGCAGTCGTTTTGTTTTGATGATGGTGTCCTTTGATTAACAGAAGCTTTTCAGTTTCATGAGATCGCATTTATTGATTGTTGCTCTTAGAGCCTGTGCTGGTGGTGTTCTGTTCAGGAAGTTGTCTCCTGTGCCAATAAGTTCAAGGCTCTTCCCCAATTTTTCTTCTAACCAATTTAATATGTTTGTTTTTATGTTGAGGTCTTTGATCCACTTGGACTTTAATTTTGTGCAGGGTGATAAGTATGGAAATATTTTCATTTTTCTACACATAGACTTCCAGTTAGACCAGCACTATTTGTTGAACATGCTGTCTTTTTTTCTATTGAAAGGCTTTGGCATCTTTGTCAAAGATCATGTGTCCAAAAGTGTGTGGATTTAGGTCAGGGTCTTCGATTTGATTCCATTGATCCACCAATCTGTTTCTATCCCAGTACCATGCAGTTTTTAGTATTGTTGCTCTATAGTACAGCTTGAGGTCAGGGATGGAGATACCTCCTGAAGATCTTTTACTATAGGGAATTGTTTTAGCAATTCTGGGTTTCTTGTTGTTCCATATGAATGTCCCAATTTTTCTTTCAAGGTCTGTAAGAATTTTGTTGGTAATTTGATGGGAATTGCATTGAATCTATAGATTGCTTTTTGTAAGATGGCCATTTTTACAATATTAATCCTGCCAAGCCATGAGCATATGATATCTTTCCATCTTCTGATATCTTTTTCTAATTCTTTCTTCAGAGACTGGATTTTTTTTTTTTTCAAACAAGTCTTTGACTTGCTTGGTTAGGGTTACTGCAAGGTACTTTATGTCCTTTTGTGCTATTGGGAAAGGTGGTTGTTTCCCTAATTTCTTTGTCAGCCCTTTTGTCTTTTGTATACAGGAGAGCTACTGATTTTTTTGAATTAATTTTGTATCCGGCCACATTGCTGTAGGTATTTATCAGCTGTAGGAGTTCCCAGGTAGAGATTTTGGGGTCACTCATGTATACAATCATATCATCTGCAAATAGTGATAATTTGACTTCTTCTTTTCCATTTTGTGTCTCCTTGAACTCCTTCAACTCACTTATTGCTCTGGCATGGACTTCCAGAACTATGTTTAAGATATATGCAGCGAGTAGGCAGCATTGTATTGTCCCTGATTTCAGTGGGATTGCTTTAAGTTTCTCTCTCTTCAGTTTAATGTTGGCTATCAGCCTTCTGAATATTGCCTTTACTATGTTAGAAATATGCCTTGTATCCCTGATCTCTCCAAGATTTAAACATGAGTGGATGTTGGATTTTGTGAAATGATTTTTTAAGCATCTAGGGAGAATATCATGTGGATGTTTTCTTTCAGTTTGATAATATGGTGGATCACATTGATGGATTTCCATATATTGAACCAGCCCTGCATACCTGGGATGAAGCCTACTTGGTCATAGTGGATGATATCTTTGAAGTGGTCTTGTATTTGGTTTGCAATTATTTTGGTGAGCATTTTTGCATCAGTGTTCATAAGTGAGATTGGCCTGAAATTCTTTGTTGAGTTTTTGTGTGGTTTAGGTACCAAGGTAAATGTGTTTTCATAGAATGAGTTTGGTAATGTTTCCTGTTTTTATTTTGTGGAATAGTTTGAAGACAAGTGGAGTTAGCTCTTCTTTGAAGGTCTGGTAGAATCCTGCACTGAAACAATCTGGTCCTAGGCTTCTTTTGAATGGGAGACTTTCAATGACTACTTCTATTTCCTTGGGGGATATAGGACAATTTAATTGGTCAAAATTCAGCTTTGGTAAGTGAAATCAATCCAGAAAATTCTCCATTTCATTTAAGTTTTCAAAATTTGTGTCATATAGATTTTTGAATTAAGTCCTAATGATTGTATTTCCTCAGTGTCTGTAGTTATGTCCCTCATTTCATTTCTGATTTTGTTCATTTGGAGGATGTCTCTCTACCTTTTAGTTAGCTTGTCTAAGGGTTTGTCTATCTTCTGATTTTCTCAAAGAACCAGCTTTTGGTTTCATTCATTTCTTTCTTTTTTTTCAATGCAGTTTATTCAGGAACCTTGAACAATCATCTGACCCTGGGGAAAGCCAGCCCACAGCTTAAATAGCCTCTGGGTAGCCAAGCCCAGCGTGCCATGTGGGCAATGCAGATAGGTCCACATACATGGAAGCAAGCCAGATCCTCAGCCTTAGCCAAATGTGGAGTTGTTCGTGACAGAGAGCACTCACCATCGGGAAGGTGGAAGGTGGAAACCAGCTCCATCTTTAAGGCATAGCATTCCGCAGCTCTCTACAGTTCCCATTTTTGTTTTAGATGCATCAGGCAAGAGTAGAGGTCTGATCTCTGATATTAGAAATAAATTGGGACTTTGTACCAATGTTCATTTAGGTGTCACCCACTCAAAGAGCATCAGACCTGTCCAATACCTTTTTCTCAGAGGCAGGACCTGGGGCATCAACACGCATGCAATCAGACTTGCTCTTCTCTGGGTCCAAAGCAGCTGACCCTGAGTGCAGTGCTTAGCCTCGCATCCTGAGCGTTACATTTTAGCTTTTTATGGTAGCCAACCATGCTTGGGGAGACTGTCCTGCTTCAATGGCTGTAAAGGCCTGAATGGTCATGGCTGCATTACGCTGTTGTGAGACTCTAATCTTATTTCTAATTGATTGATTTCAGCCCTGAGCTTTATTATTTCCAGCCATCTATGCCTTTTTGGTATGTCTGCTTCTTCTTTTTCTAGAGTTTTTAAGTGAGCCATTAAGTTGCTTCTTGAATGAGCTGTCTAGAATTTCTTCTTGAAGGCACTTAGTGCTATAAACTTTCCTCTTAGCACTGCTTTCATTGTGTCCCACAATTTTGGGTATGTTGTGTCTTCATTTTCATTGAGTTCTAGGAAGACTTTCATTTCTTTGTTTAGTTCTTCCCTAATCCAGCTGTCATTTAGTGGCAAGTTGTTCAGTTTCCATGTGTGCATAGACTTATTGTTATTTCTGTTGTTGTTATGGTGATTAGACAGGATACAGGGTATTATTTCTATCTTCTTATATCTGTTGAGGCTTGCTTTGTGACCAACTGTATATTTTGGAGAAGGTTCCAGGAGATGCTGACAAGAAGGTAAATTCTTTTGTGTTTGGGTGTAAGGTTCTGTAAATGTCTGTCAGGTCCACTTGATTCATAACCTCTGTTAAAGACCTTGTTTCTTTGTTTAATTTCTGTTTTGTTGAACTGTCATTTGTTGAGAGTGGGGTGTTGAAGTCTCCCACAAATAGTGTGTGGGGATCTATGTGTGGTTTAAATTTTAACAATCTCTCTTTTACAAATATGGTTGCCCTTTTACTTGGGGCATAGATGTTAAGGATTGTGATGTATTCTGGTTGGAATTTTCCCTTGATGAGCATGAAGTGTCCTTTCCCATTTCTTTTGATTAATTTTGGTGAAAGCCTATTTTATCATGTATTAGAATGGCTACTCCTGCTTGTTTCTTGAGTCCCTTTGCTTGGAAAGCCGTCTTCCAACCCTTGACCCTCAGGTAATGTCTATCTTTTTGACTTAGGTGTGTTTCTTGTATACAACAGATTGCTGTGTTTTGTTTATGCATCCATTCTGTTAAGCGTGTCTTTTTATTGGAGAATTGAGTCCATTGATGTTGAGAGAGATTAATGACCAATGGCAGTTAGATCCTTTGATTTTGATGTTGGCTGTGGTCATAAGGTTGTTTGTTTGGTTGCTTTTGGTTTTACTGAAGTGAGGTTATTTATTTCCTGTGTTTTCTTGAAAGTAGCTAGTTTTCTTGGGTTGTATTTTTCATTCTAGTGTCTTCTGTATCGCTGGATATGGGTTTACGTATTGTTGGAATTTGTTTTTGTCATTGAATATCTTTTTTTTTCTCCATTTATGAGGGCTGAGAGTTTTGCTGAGTATAATAGCCTGGGATGACATCTGTGTTTTCTTTTTACTTTTCAATGCAGTTTATTCAGGAACCTTGAACAATCATCTGACCCTGGGGAAAGCCAGCCCACAGCTTAAATAGCCTCTGGGTAGCCAACCCCAGTGTGCCATGTGGGCAATGCAGATAGGTCCACATACATGGAAGCAAGCCAGATCCTCAGCCTTAGCCAAATGTGGAATTGTTTGTGACAGAGAGCACTCACCATCGGGAAGGTGGAAGGCGGAAACCAGCTCCATCTTTAAGGCATAGCATTCCGCAGCTCTCTACAGTTCCCCCTTTTTGTTTTAGATGCATCAGGCAAGAGTAGAGGTCTGATCTCTGATATTAGAAATAAATTGGGACTTTGTACCGATGTTCATTTAGGTGTCATCCACCCAAAGAGCATCAGACCTGTCCAATACCTTTTTCTCAGAGGCGGGGACCTGGGGCATCAACCTGCATGCAATCAAGCATGCTCTTCTCTGGGTCCAAAGCAGCTGACCCTGAGTGCAGTGCTTAGCCTCACATCCTGAGCGTAACATTTTAGCTTTTTATGGTAGTCAACCATGCTTGGGGAGAATGTCCTGCTTCAATGGCTGTAAAGGCCTGAATGATCATGGCTGCATCACACTGTTGTGAGACTCTAATCTTGCATATATACCACAGGCAAACCAAGGAGACCAACACCAGAAGGCCTGCTAAAGCTCCCATGCCCGCCAATTCCTCCAGATGATTCATGGCTGCAGCAATCCATGATGATAATCCTGTGGCTCGTCCTGCGTCCACTCTGATAGAATTTACTGTGACAATGGGCACTCTCAGCTGCTCCCTTATTAGTGGACTTTGGGAGTGGCATGCAAGCAGAGGGAGGAGGGACAGTGGGATTGTGAGGGGAGGAGGGAGGGGCTTATGGGGGGATGCAGAATGAATAAAGTGTAATTGATGAAAAATTTTTTAAAAAAGGGAAAAAATAATTTAAGAACCTTAAATTACTTTCAAAAGTGGAGGAAAACATGGAGTTAGTCCATTGGCATGGAGCACATCTCGCCCCTGGGGGCAATGGTCTCCTGAACCTACTCAGACCTCGGACACCACCACTGCTAGTTCTAGAACTGATGCAGGATGTTCCAACGAGGAGGTTAAGGCTTCTCATAATATTTCCTATAAGCCCACACCTGTTTGTGTATATCCCCCATTTTTATTCATTATTAGCCAGATAGAGCCAAGTAATTGTGGTAATGATACTTGCTTTTTTGCTCAATGCTGGAATGCTAGTAAATTTAGGTATGCCCTGGTTACTCGCATGCCTCACTGGGTGCCTGTGCCCGTTGATGCCCTCACGCTATGACTCTCTTCAGACAGAAAAGGGATCTTGGAATTACAGCTGCCATTGTTACTGCCATCTCATTGGTGGCTGTTGGAGCTACCACCACAGCATTAGCCATGAGTTGTACTGTGCAGACTGCTCAGACCCTGAATAATCTTTTAGCAATATAGCTCATTCTTTCGATGTACAAAAAGGAATTAATGCTCAACAAAAAGCAGGTTTGATGGTGTTCAATCAGAGGATTGACCTCGTGCAGGAGCAAATTGATACCCTATGGCAAATCGCTCAACTTGACTGTCAATGAAAATATGCTGGACTTTGAGTCACTAGCATATAACATGAGAATTTTTCCTGTGCTGCAAATCTGTCTAAACAATTGCCGAGCTATATTTTAAGTAATTGGACTGGAGAATTCAACATCTGTGTTTTCTTAAGGTCTGCATGATATCTGTTCCAGCCCTTCTGGCTTTCATAGTCTCTGTTGAAAATTCAGGTGTGATTCTAATGGGTTTGCCATTATATGTTACTTGACATTTTTCCCTTGCAGCTCTTAGTATCTTTTCTCTGTTCTGTAAACTTACTCTTTTGATTATTATGTGGCGGAAGGATTTTCTTTTCTGGTTTAATTTATTGTTCTGTAGGCTTTTTGAATTTTTATTGGCCTTTCCTTAAAGTTGGGGAAATTTTCTTCAATGATTTTGTTGAAAATATTTTCTGGTTTTTGGAGCAGGGAATCTTCTTTTTCCTCTACACCTATTATTCTTAGATTTTGTCTTTTTATGTTGTCTTGAGTTTCTTTGACAGTCTGTGTCAGGAATTTTTTAGATTTAACATTTTCTTTGACAAATATATCTATTTCTTCCATTGTATCTTCCACATCTGAGATTCTTTCTTCCATCTTTTGTAGTCTTTTGGTTATGCTAACCTCTGTGGCTCCTGGTGTGTTCCCTAAGTTTTTTCTTTCCACAATTTCCTCCATTTGTGTTTTCTTTCAGTTTTCAAAATTCTATCTTCAGGTATTGAGCCATTTTGTTGATTTCCTTCACCTGTCTGAATGCATTTTCCTGTTTTTACATTAATTCCTTCAGCTGTTTGTTTGAATAATCCTCTTTTTTTAATTTCATACAGTGATTTAAGCATTTCCTCTCTATAGGACAAAAACTGTTTGGCTGCAACTTACTCTATTTCTTTATGGATAGCCATAAACTATTTGTTTTTATCTTCCTCTATTTCTTTACACATTTTATTTGTTTCCTCTCTCATCCTCTTCATGATCATAGGTGTTAGGTCCTCTTCTTGCATTTCAATTATGCTGGGGTGTCTAGTGCTATTTGTCCCTGGATAACTGGGTTCTGGAGATGCCATATTATTCTATCTTTTGTTGGTTGAACTTTTATGCTGGCCTCTACCCATTGGGTTATTTTAGGTTTCTGGAGTTGGTTTCTGGTGGTTCCTGGAATCCTGTGGTGGAGAGAATCCCTTTTACAGGAAGATGATTTTTCCTGAAGGAATCCTCGGGTTTTTGGGTACACTCACTGGATGGCGGTGTTTTTCAGGAGTTGCTGCTGCTCACCTGATGTGTAAAGACCTGAATGGTATCTGTGGTCTTTGTTAGTGGAGAGTGCTCTCCTTTCACCAGGAGAAGTCCTGGAGACAGCTGCCCAGTTTCTTGCTGTGAATTTAGTGATCTGCTGCTGCAACCTGTGTGTCCCATGGTTTGGTTGGTTTTGTTAGGGATGACTGGTTGCCCCTTGAGCAGTATCTGGGAGTTGATCTCTGGGATCCTGGGGTTTTGTAGGTCTGAGGTTGGGGCTCTCTTCCCCAGTACCCAAGCAGTAATCTGTGGCGGGTAAGTATTGCTCTCCTGATAACAGTAGGCTATTTGGTGCACAGCAGGTCCCTGGTTTGTGCCAGTATGCGGGACCTTTTCTGGGGATATACTGGGTGGTCTAATTCTGTCCCCTTTGCTTAGTTCCCTGTGAGGATTCTCCAGACAGTGACTCTAAGTCTCTGTTGTCCTGGGGCACACAGTTCTGTCTATGATGAATAGTTGGTACAAAGCAGGTCTCTGGGTTGTTAGCAAGCATGCCTGCCTGCTAGTCTACAGGAGCTAGGTGCCCAAATACTTTCTCTGCTTCCAGCTTGGGGCCAGATGAGTGATGGCATCTCGTCCCTGCCAGTCTCTGAGAGACTTTCTCCGGTAAAGCCTGGGTGGCCCAAGTCAGTACTGTTTCCTTCCCTGTGGGAGACTCTCCAGGCAGGAACTCCCAGTCTTTGTTGTACTAGGTTGTGCAGCTCTATCTGTGCTAGAGAGCTGGTGTGCAGGCCCTCTCTGTGCTGGCAGTGGGAGGCCAGTTCAGTGATGGTGGCTCATACCTGCCAGTCTGCAAAACTTTTTCCAGGGGAAGACGGGGTGACCTGTGGCCAATCGCATTACTTTCCTTCCCCATGGGTTTTTCTTGAGACTCAGACTCCCAGTCTCTGGTGTTTTTGTGCTCACCGTTCAGCCTGGGAAGGTGATCAGGACATGCAGGCAAGTTGCTCTGGTCCTGCGACCTAGTGCCTGCGCAACCTGGGATCACTTCAGGGTTCTGGCTGGGTGTCCTGTGTGTGGAGAGGGGGTTTCCTCTCATCTGGGAAACAGGATTGCTGTTGTTTTAGGACCCATAGTTCAGTCTCTTGATTGCTGTACGGAAAATGTTGGCCAGCTCCTCAGATGCAGTGTTCTTCAGGCGCTGCCATCTTGGCCCCCCTCCAAAAATGTTCATAGGGTACACTCAACAACTCAGTTAACTGCCACCCAATCCCCCTAGTGGAAGACTGATTCGATCACGATAGATGGCCTTTTGGAACTTTATCTGCCACTATTAGGAGATGTCCTAATAAGTGAATATATACCATGTTTGTCTTTCTGAATTTTAGTTACTTCACCCAGAATGATTAATTTTTACAATGATATTTAACATGGAGAAAAGAATCTGCTAAAAGAGGGCAGAGTTTATATTTGTAAGGTAGGCTTTGCAGGACCTAATTACATAACAGAGAATCTCAGCCATGAAGTAGGAGTTGCCATGAACTCAGGTGGCACCTCTGAACAAGGAGTCCTACACTAACACTACTTTTAGAGTGACTGTCTCGAGGAAAAAACACAGATGCTCTTCTTTCCTATGCATATGATATGGATCCATTTCTCTCTCCTGAAGGCCCAGAACTGTAAACCCTAAAATGAGGAGGGTTCCTCACTGACCACTGAGGAGGACATAGCTGCCCATCCAGCTTCAACCCTCTCCATAGTGGGTTGGCAACACTATTGTGGAATAACACCAGCTGTCAAATACTTCATTGCCCCTCTATTCTCTTTTTCAGACAAACAAGTCCCATGAATTGTCTGGTTTGCACCTCTTTTTCTTGATCTTAAAGATTCAATAACACAGGGAACCCTGGACACTGCCAGGCTCTTATATAAGTAAGAATGTGAAGTCTATTTAGCAAGTAAGGGAGTAACTGCTCAGTTGAAAGTCAAAACCTAGGAATTTTCAGATCCAAGACAACAGTAGAGAAACACAGTGTAATTCTGTACAGTTCGTGAATCCCACATCACATTGAAGCTTCCCTATTTAGGAAGCTGTTCATTAAAAACATAAAGTTTATTTTTCTACCTGATATTGTCACAAAGGTAAACAGGATTAAAGGTTTGTGATGTGAATAAAGGGATGAGATAAAGGCTTATTGGGTTCCACAAGAAAAAGTCACAAGGGACAGGATCAGAGATACTTGACACTGAGGAAAGTTTGATTACTCATCTCCTTGGAAATCTCAAGATTCTTTCAGGTGCTGACGTGATAAGAGGGAGAAAGATGTCATGAAACAAATGAAAGCCAGTAGAAGTTTCAAGAGCTACCTATTAAAAGGGCCAAGTTATCAACAAACTTGAGAGAAAGGCTGAGCTGCCCTACATGCCTCAGTCTGGGCAGCTGAAAGCTCACAACCCAGAGATGTCACTTCCTGTATCCAAGAATCTTAGTTCAGAAAAAATGTCACATATTGCTTTCAAGTGATCATTAATTGAGTCACATGTCCTTGACAAGTGACATTCACATCATCACAGATTTCATTATTATTTATTCAATGAAAAGTATGTCCACAGTCAGTGAATTACTTACTGTAAAAATGCTCCCTGAGCAAGGCAACTCTGTGAACCAAAAGAGTATAACTGGAACCTTGCTTACATGTTTAGAGACCATCAAGGATGTCACATCAGCAAGCACACATCTTATTGTAGTCCTACAGCAGAACTAAGAGATTTTCATACTGAACCACAATCAGCAGGCAGAGAGAGGGAGACAGTGAGAGACAAAGGTAGAATGAGCTTGATAGACAGGTATAGAAATAAAGAGACTGAGACCAAAAGAAACAAAGAGAGAAGGTGACAGAGACCATGAGACAGAAACTCCATTCAGACTGGTCACTTTCATTGGAGGGACATCTAGTCTAAAAGGACATATTTTGTCATTAAATACAATGATTAAAGTCCAAGCAACTTCCAAGTTCTATAGAACAGGACTGATGATCGCCTTTTGAGAAAATGTAGAATATTTCCATAAAGGAGTATTATTCAGGTAAGAAAATGACATCATGATATTTTCAGGCAAATGGACAGAACCAGGGAAAAACATCCTGGGTGAAGTTAACTAAAATGAAGAAAGAAAATATGGTATGCATTCACTTATTAGGAGGTCTCCTAATAGTGGGGGATGAAGTTTCATTAGTCTATCTATTGTGAACAAATCAGTCTTAAGCTAGGGAGATTAGGTCACAGTTATTTCGATGTGGGGGTCACTGTATCCTATGGAAATTTTCAAGCACCCCCAGACTGTCATTATTAATATATGTTGTTCTCTTCCCTCAAATGATAGATCAGTGTCGTGTTTTGGGGTCCACAGAGATGCATCCTTCTGCATCAAATGTGATTGCATAAAGAGACCCACAGTCTGATATTGTGCAGGGAGAGACCTTAAAACACCCAGCTCTAAATGGGATTTCACTATGAAATTCTCCCTCACCTCAGAGCTCTGGGATGCCTCCAGAAGAGGAGGCAGAAAGAGTGTTCTAAGTAGACAGAACTGAGGACACAAGGACAACAACACCCTAAGAATGAGACTGGAGAGGAAGATGATGCATTCATCCTTGATGAGACCTGATAAGCTAGGAACAAATAGAGAGGGGTAATTAGAAAGGCATGAGGGTAGAAAAAGGAGGGGGGTGGGATGGGGAAAAAGAAGAGAGAGGAGGCAGCAGAGGGGAAACAAAGTGACCAAATTTTATTAATACAAAAGCAAAACTGTGAAGACAGTGATGAAGTATACAGCCATTCAGGACTTACGGTTTATTCTTAGGATGATGCCAGTGTGTGGCAGGGATGAACTCAGTTTAGTTTAATGGACTTGGCAATGAGACTCTGATCATGTTCCAATGAGTATATGAACAACACATACTTCAACTGATGTATATTAAAGACACATGGAAAGGTATTTGAAACTGGGAGCAATGGAAAAGGAGTGTAATGTATATTATATGAATATATATATATAATAAGTAATATAATCTGTAAAAATAATGAGTTGGCAACTTTTACAATGACTTTTAACATGGAGAAAAGATTGCAGTAAAGGAGAGTAGAGTAAGGCATGCTTTCCAGGAACTCATTATGTAGCAGAGAATCCTAGCCAAAAATTAGTGGTTACCTAGATACATCAGACACCATGAGCCCAGGTGACCTCTCTAAACAAGAAGTCCTAGAACTAATAGTATCTTTAGAGGGATTTTCTGGAGGACCACAGGAGAAAGCAGAGCTGGTCTTGTGTCCTAGGCGTATAATAGGAACCCATTTCCCTGTCGAGAAAGCCTAGTTTGAACTGTAAACTTCAGGACCAGGAGGGTTACTCAATGACCCAAGAGAAGGACACAGCTGCCTATCCAGACACATCAGCCAAAACAATTCTGTTCATAGAGGGTTGTCAACACTACTGTAGCCCTAAGTTCTCCTTTTACACTTACCGATTTTCTCTGTTCCAGCCAAACTAGTCCAGGAATTGTCTGATTTCATTGTCTTCTTCCTGGTCTTAAAGACTCAGTACCTCAGGAAACTGTAGACCCTGTAAGCCTGTTATATCAATAAGAATGTGAAGGTATATTTAGTGAGTACAGGAATAACAGCTCAGTTCAAATTTACAACCTAGGAAATTTCAGATCCATGACAATAGTGTGAGACCCAATTGTCATCCCATTAATCCCACATCACTTTGCAGCTTCCATACTTAGAAAGCTGTCCAATTAAATAAACATTAAAGATTCATTTTCTACCTGACATTGCCACAGAGGTAAACAGGAGTAAAAGTGTGGGATCTGGATAAAGGAATGAGATAAAGGCTTGGTGTGTTTCACAAGAAAGTGTCAAGTGTGAACTGTATCAGATGTACTGGACACTGAGGTAAGTTATTTACCCATCTCCATGGAAACTTCAAGATTCTTTCCAGTGCTAATTGACTAAAAAAGAGAATGATGCCATGTAAAAGGTGGAAGCAAGTAACAGTTTCAGGAGCCAGTTATTAAAATGGCCGAGGGGACAGCCTGCTTGATAGAAAGGCTGAGCAGCCCTACATGCCTCAATCTGTGCAGCTGAAAACACAAAACCCAGAGATGACAGTTACTGTGTGTAAGACTCTTAGTTCAGCAAAAATGTCACATATTTCTTTCAAGTGGTCATTAAAAAAATCATGTATACTTGACATGTGAGTTTCCCATTATCGCAGATTGCATTATTATTTGTTAAATGCACAGATATGTCCTCAGTCAGTGAATTACTTACCATGACCACAGTATGAGAAATCTCACATCACTTTGAGCCTTCCCTACTTAGGAAGTGGTCCAATTAAATAACCATTTAAAATTTAATTTCTTCCTGACATGCCATTGAGGTAAACAGGAGTAAAGGTGTGGGATATGCATGACAGGATGACATAAAGACTTGTTTGGTTTCAGAAGAAAAAGTCACGAGTACACAGGATCAGAGATACTTGACAATGAGGAAACTTTGTTTACTCATCTCCATTGAAACCTCAAGATTCACTCATATACTGATTGGCAGGGTGGCAGAATGATGTCATGAAACAGGTAAAAGCCATTAAGAATTTCAAGAACCAGTTATTTTAAAGGCCAAGTGGAAAACCTGCTTGAGAGGAAGTATGAGCAGTCCTGCATGCCACATTCTGGGCAGCTTAAAAGACACAACCCAGAGATGACAGTTTCTGTGTCCAAGACTCCTCATTCAGGAAAAATGTCACATATTGCTTTCTAATGTTCATCAAAAAATCAGTAGCCCTCCTGTATACAAAAGACAAAAGGGCTGAGGAAGAAATTAGGGAAACAGCACCCTTCACAATAGCCACAAATGACATAAGGTACCTCGGAGTAACCCTAACGAAGGAAGTCAAACACTTGTATGAAAAACAATTTCAAGTCTCTGAAGAAATAATTAGAAGATAGGAGAATATGGAAAGATCTCCCATGCTCATGGCTTGGCAATATTAACATAGTAAAAATGGCCATCTACAGATTCAATGCAATTCCCATCAAATTACCAGCACAATTCTTTACAGACCTGGAAAGAAAAATTCTCAACTTCATATGGAATAACAAGAAACCCAGAATTGCTAAAACAATCCTCTACAATAAAAGATCTTCTGGAGGTATCTCCATCCCTGATCTCAAGTTGTACTATAGAGCAACAGTTTTAAAAACTGCATGGTACTGGCATAGAAACAGAATGGTGGATCAATGGAACCGAAAAATAGGGAACAGAACTAAAAAGAGAATTCTCAACAGAGGAATGTTGAATGGCAGAGAAGCACTTAAAGAAATGCTCAACCTCATTAGCCATTAGGGAAATACAAATCAAAACAACACTGAGATTTCACCTTACACCCATCAGAATGGCCAAGATCAAAAACTCAATTGACAACACATGCTGGAGAGGTTGTGGAGAAAGGGGAACCCTTCTCCACTGCTGGTGGGAATGTAAACTTGTACAACCACTCTGGAAATCAATCTGGCGCTTTCTCAGACAACTAGGAATAGCGCTTCCTCAAGATCCATCCACTCCTAGGCATATATCCAAAAGAGGCTCAAGTACACAAAAAGGACATTTGCTCAACCATGTTTGTAGCAGCTTTATTTGTAATAGCCAGAACCTGGAAACCACCTAGATGCCCCTCAATTGAAGAATGGATGCAGAAATTGTGGTACATCTACACAATGGAGTATTACTCAGCAATGAAAAATAAGGAAATCATGAAATTTACAGGTAAATGGTGGGACCTGGAAAGGATCATCCTGAGTGAGTTGTCCCAGAAGCAAAGACACACATGGTATATACTCACTCATATAGACATACAACGTCGGACAAACCCATTAAAATCCATGCATCTAAAGAAACCAAGCAAGAGAGAGGACCCTAACTAAAATTTTCAATCCCCACCTGAAAAGCAAAAAGGATGGACATCAGAAGAAGAAGAAAACAGGAAACAACCTAGAAACCTGCTACAGAGGGCCTCTGAAAGCCAGAAAAAGAAAAAAGGAAACAAACTAGGAACCTACCACACAGGGCCTCTGAAAGCCTCTGCCCTGCAGACTATCAAAGCAGATGCTGAACCTGATGGCCAACTGTTGGGCAGAGTGAATGGAATTTTATGTAAGAAGTGGGAAATAGTAAGAGCTGGGGAGGAGAGGAACTCCACAAGGAGAGCAACAGAACAAGATAATTTGAACACAGGGATCTTCCCAGAGACTCATACTCCAACCAAAAACTATTCATGAAGATAACTTAGAACCTCTGCACAGATGGCAGGTCAGTGTCCAAGTGGGTTACCTAGTAATGGGAAGAGGGACAGCCTCTGACATAATCTGATTGGCCTGCTCTTTGATCACCTCCCCCTGAGGGGGGAGCAGCCTTACCAGGCCACAGTAGAGGACAATGCAGCCACTTTTGATGAGAATTGATAGACTAAGATCAGAAAGGAGAGGAGAACCTCCCTTATTAGTGGACTTGGGGAGGGGCATTCATGCAGAAAGGAGAGGAAGGATGGGATCGGGAGGGAAGGAGGGAGGGGCTTATGGGGGGACACAAAATGAATAAAGTGTAATTAAAAAAAGAAAAGAAAGAAAAAAATGAAATTTACATGTCCTTGATATGTGACTTTCACATTATCCAGATTCCATTATTGTTTTTACATGAACAGATGTGTCCTCAGTTGGTGAATTACTTACTGGGAAAATGTGCCTTGATAAAGGCAACTCTTTGAACAAAAAGTGTTTAATTGGGACCTTGCTTATATTTTTACAGAGATCATCCATAATTTCAAGTCAGCAAGCAGTAATCTTCTTGTAGTCCTCCAGAAGAACTGAGAGCTTTTCATACTGAACCACAAGCAGCATGATGAAGGGGAAACAGCTAGAGACACAAATTCAGAAAGAGAGAGACCAAGACCCACAGAAACAAAAATGTGAAGTGACAGAGAACAAGACAACAAAGACTCCATTCTGTCTGGTCATTTTCATTGGCATATCAAGCTCAAAGCACCCCCTCCTATAATAAAACTCCAAAAGGAATTATATTATCTAACAAGGCCATACCTCCTAACCCTTCTCAGACAATTCCTCACTGGGCACTAAAAATGTATATAGATGAGCTTCAATGAGAAATTGTAATTCAAATCACCAGGAAGTGGGAGAAGATGAAGGGACTTCTAGCCTAAAAGAATATACTTATCCTGATAGTTTGTCATTCAATACAATGGTTAGAGTCCCAGCAATTTCTAAGGAGTAAAGAACAGGACTGACAATCTCCTTAGGGGAAAATATGGGATATTTCTATAATGGAATATTATTTAACTAAGAAAATGACATCATGATACTTTCAGACAAATGTGTGAAACCAGGAACAATCATCCTGAATGAAGTAAATACATGCAGACAGACAAATATGGCATGTATTCACTTATTAGGAGGTTTCCTAATAGTGAGGTTTAAATTTCCAATAGGTCGTCTGTTGTAACCAAAGTGTACCACAAGTCTTAAACAGGGTAATTGGGTGGCAGTTAATTGAGTTCAGAGACCAGGGTATCCTACAAAAATTTTTCTAAAAACCCAGAATGTTGTTATTAAAATGTTGCTCTCTGCCCTCAACTGATAGTTAGGGTCATGTTCTTACATCCACAGAGATGCTTCCTTCTTCATTAATATGATTAAATACTTTTCCAATGACTTTTAACATGGAGAAAATATTCTGGTAAAGGTGAGCAGAGTTTGACTCTGTAAGGCATGCATTCCAGGAGCTCATTATGTAGCAGAGAATCCTAGCCATGAATTAGTGGTTAGGCAGCTACCTCGGACTCCATGAGGAATCAGGTGGAATCTCTGAAGAAGCAGTCCTGGCAATAACACTACTTTTAGAGGATTTGTCTGGAGGGCCTAAGTATGAAACACAGCTACTCTTGTGTCCTAGGCTTAGAACAGGGACCCTTTTCTCTGTTTTAACTGTAAATTCCAGGACTAGGAGGTTTCTTCACTGACTAATATGTATGTCACAGCTCCCTATCCAGGAAGGTCAGCCAAGGCAACCCTGCTTATTGAGGGTTGTCAAATCTAGTGTGGAAGAGCACCAGCTGTGAAATAGTTGATTTATTTATTTATTTATTTACTCAGATCATTTACACTCATCAATTTTCTCTGTTTCAGGCAAACCAGTGCCAGCAAATGTCTTATTTCCTTCTCTTTTTCCTGCTCTTAAAGTCTCAATGCCTCAAGGAACCCTACACCATGACAACCTAACATATCAATAAGAATGTGAAGGTCTATTTAGTGAGTACACAAGTAACTGCTCAGTTCAAAGTCACAACCTAGGAATTTTCAGATCCAAGAGAACACCATTTCATTAGGTACATTCCCTTTAATCCCACATTACTTTAAAGCTTCAATTCTTAGGAAGCTGTCCAATTCAATAAACATTAAAGTTTGATTTCCTACCTGACAATGTCACAGAGGTAAACAGGAGTAAGGGGTGTAATGTGGATAAAGGGATGAGATAAAGGCTTGTTGGGTTTCAAAAGAAAAAGTACAAGTGCACAGGATCAGAGATACTTGACACTGAGGAAAGTTTGTTTTCTCATCTCCATGGAAACCTCAAGAAACTATCAGGTGCTGATTGGGTGAGAGAAAGAATGATGTCATGAAACAGGTGAAAGCCAGTAAGAGTTTCAGGAGCCAGTTATTAAAAGGACCAAGTGGACAGCTTGCTCATTAGAAAGGTTGAACATTCCTACATGCCTCAATCTGGGCTACTGAAAGCCCACAACATAGTGATGACAGTTCCTGTGTCCAAAACTCTTAGTTTAAGAAAAGAACAGAGAGGTAAGGTTATGGGGGTATAAAAAATGAATAAAATATAATTGATAAACCTGAATAAAATATTAAAAAATAATTCCTTTTGAAGTTATATTATTGGACAGCGCACTTTGAGGTTGATATACCAATGATAGTGACCAAAGTGCTGGAGTCTCTGTCTCTCAGTCTCTGCTAAGACTGCTAGGCCTGCTAAGGCTGTTCCTCCAACAGGGTGAGCTTTCAACGAGCAGGCCAATCAGCTCATGTCACAGACAGTCCCTGTTCCCATTACTATGGAATCTATTTGGTCACTGAGTTGCCATGGGCTATGTCTACGCAAGGGTACTAGATTATCTCCATGCATGGTACTTGGTTAGAATATGAGTCTCAGGAAAGACTGAGAGACAGAGACTCCAGCATTTTGTTCACTATCATCACATATTTCTTTCAAGTGGTCATTAATGAATGTCATGTGTCCTTGACATGTGACTTTAACATAATCACAGATTCTATTCTAATTTGTTAAATGCACAGACATGTCCTCTATCATGGAAATATTTCCTAGAAAAATGCTCCTGACCAAGGCAAATCTTTGAAAATAAGCCATTCAATTGGAACCTTACATTTTTTACAGAGACCATCCAGGAAGGATGTCATGCTAGTAAGCAGTCAGTCATTGTTTGAAGTCCTTTCTCAAAAACAAAAGCTTTTCATACAGAACCACAAGTGGAAGTCAGAGAAAGGGAGACTGAAAGAGACAGAGAGAGAAAGCTAGAGATAGAGATTCAGAAATAGAGAGACTGAGACTGAGAGAAATAAAGATACAAACTGACAGAGACTGAGACACAGAGACTCCAGCACTTTGGTCACTATCATTGGCATATCAACCTCAAAGTGCGCTGTCCAATAATATAACTTCAAAAGGATTTTTTTTAATATTTTTATTCAGGTTTATCAATTATATTTTATTCACTTTTTATACCCCCATAATATTACCTCTCTGCTCTAAACCCCACCTTCCCTTTGATTTTCCCACACATGTCCCTCCCCAAGTCTACTGATAGGGGAGAACTTCTTCCTACTCATCCTAGTCTATCAGATCTCACCAGAAGCAGCTGCATTGTCTTCCCCTGTGGCCTGCTAAGGCTGTTCCCCCATCAGGGTGAGCTTCCAATGAGCAGGCCAAGCAGTTCATGTCAGAGGCAGCCCCTGTTCCCATTACTATGGAATGTATCTGGTCACTGAATTGCCATGGGCTATGTCTGCACAAGGGTACTAGATTATTTCCATGCATGGTACTTGGTTAGAGTATGAGTCTCAGGAAAGATCCCTGTGCTGAGATATTTTGGTACTATTGCTCTCCTTATGGAGCTCCTTTCCTCGGTGTCAGGCACTTAACTTGTTCCCTATTTTCTACTTCTTTTGATGTCCATTTTCTTTGTCTTTTGGGATGGGGATTGAACATTTTAGACATAGTCCTCCCTCTTGATTTCTTTAGGTGTACAGATATTAGTAGGTTTATCCTATATCATATGTCTATATCAGTGAATATAAACTGTGTCTTTCTCCTTCTAGGATAGCTCACTCAGGATGATCCTTTCCAGATCCCACCATTTACCGGCAATTTTTATGATTTCCTTGTTTTTTATTGCTGAGTAATATTCCATTGTGTAGATGTACCACAATTTCTGTATCCAAATAAAGCTGCTACAAACATTGTTGAGCAACTATCTTTATTGTGTACTTGAGCCTCCTTTGGATATATTCCTAGGAGTTGTATAGCTGGATCTTGAGAAGTGCTATTCCTAGTTATCTGAGAAAGCACTAGATTGATTTCCAGAGTGGTTATACAAGTTCACATTCCTACCTGCAGTGGAGGAGGGTTCCCCTATTCTACAACCTCTCCAGCATATGTTGTCACATGAATGAGGTTTTTTTTTATTTTATTATTTTTATCTTTGACATTCTGATGGTTCTAAAGAGAAATCTCAGGGTCCTTTGATTTGCAATTCCCTGATGTCTATTAACATTGAGCATTTCTTTCAGTGTTTCTCTGCCATTCAATATTCTTCTATCAAGACTTCTGTTTAGCTCTGTTCCCCATTGTTTAATTGGATTATTTGATTTGTTGCTTTTCAACTTCTTTAGTTCTTTATATATACTGGATATTAGCCCTATGTCACATAGACACTTGGTGAAGATTCTTTCCTTATCTGTAGACATTCATTTTGTTTTGATGACTGTGTACTTTGCTGTACAGAAACTTTTCACTTTCATGAGGTCCCATTTACTGATTGTTGCTCTTAGAGCCTGTGCTGTTGTTGTGTGTTCAGGAAGTTGTCTCCTGTACCAATGAGTTCAAGGCTTTTCCCCACTTTTTCTTCTAACCAATTTAATGTGTCTGTTTTTATGTTGAGGTCTTTGATCCACTTGGAGTTTAAGTTTGTGAAGGGTGATAAGTATGGATCTATTTGCATTTTCTACCTGTAGACTTTTAGTTAGACCAGCACCATTTGTTGAAGATGCTATCTTAATTTTCCAATGTATAGTTTTGACATCTTTGTCAAAACTCAGATGTCCTTAAGTGTGTGCATTTATTTCTGGGTCTTCTATTTGGTTCCATTGATCCATCATTCTGTTCCTATGAAAGTACCATGCAGTTTTTATTACTGTTGCTCTATAGTACAGCTCGAGATCAGGAATGGAAATACCTGCAGAAGCTCTATTATTGTAGAAGGTTGTTTTAGCAATTCCGGGTTTCATGTTTTTATGTATGAAGTTGTGACTTTTTCTTTCAATTTTTTTTGTAAAGAATTGCGTTGGTAATTTGATGGGAATTGTATTGAATCTGTAGATTGGTTTTGATAAGATGGCCATTTTTACTATGTTAATCCTGCCAAGGTATGAGCATGGGAGGTATTTCCATTTTCTGTTATCTTTTCTAATTCTTTCTTCAGAGTCCTGAAATTTTTTACATACAAGTATTGACTTGCTTGGTTAGGGTTACACCATGGTACATTATGTCATTTGTGGCTTTTGGTAAGGGTGTTGATTCCCTAATTTCTTTCACAGCCCTTTTGTCATATGTATACAGCCTGACTACTGAGTTTTTTAGTTAATTTTGTATCCTGAAACTTTGCTGAAGGTGCTTATCAGCTCTAGGAGCTCCCTGGTAGAATTTTGGGGGTCACTCAGGTATACTATCATATCATCTGAAAATGGTGATACTTTGACTTCTTCCTGTCCTATTTTTATCCCCTTGATCTCCTTCAAGTGTCTTATTGCTCTAGCAAGAACTTCCAGAACTATGTTGAAAGAGATATGGAGAAAGCAGTGTGGCCTTGTCCCTGACATCAGTGGTATTGCTTTAAGTTTCTTTCCATTTAATTTCATATTGGCTGTAGGCATGCTGTATATTGCCTTTACTATGTTTAGATATGTGTCTTGTATCCTGATATTTCCAATGCTTTAAACATGAATGGATGTTGTTTTTTGTCCAATTCTTTTTCACCAATGAAGGAGATTATCATGATTTTTTTTTTGTTTGTTAATATGGATTTCTTTATAATGAACCATCCCTGCATACCTACTTGGTCATAGTGGATGATAGCTTTGATGTTTTTTGTACTCAGTTTGCCAGTATTTTCTTGAGTATTTTTGCATCAATGTTCATAAGAGTGATTGGCCTGAAATTCTCTTTCTTTGTTGGGTCTTTGTGAGGCTTGAGTACCAAGGTGACTGTGGCTTCATAGAATGAGTTTAATAGTATTCCTTGGGTTTCTATTTTGTGGAATAGTTTGAAGAGAGGATGAGTTAGGTCTTATTTGAAAGTGTAGTAGAATTCTGTTTTGAAAACTTCTGGTCCAGGCCTTTTTTTGGATTGAAGATTTTGATGAGTGCTTCTATTTCCTTTGGTAATATAAGATTATTTAATTGACTTACCTGGTCTTGATTCAGTTATAGTAAGTGGAATCAATCAAGAAAATTGATCATTTAACTTAGATTTTCAAATTTTGTGGCATACAGTTTTTGAAGTAAGTCCTAGTGATTATTTGAATTTCCTCAGTGTCTGCAGTTATGTCCCCTTTTCTTTTCTGATTTTGTTGATTTGGATGGTGTCTCTGTGCCTTTTAGTTAGTTTGGCTAAGTGTTTGTCTATCTTGTTTATTTTCTCAAAGAACCAATTCTTAGTTTCATTGATTCTTTGGATTATTTTATTTGTTTCTAAATAGCCCTGTTTTAATTATTTCCAGCTCTCTACTACTGTCTACAATTTTGGTGTTTCTGCTTCTTTTTTTTTCCTAAGGTTTTTAGGTGAGCCATTAAGTTTCTTAAATGATATGTCTCACATTTCTTCCTGAAGGCACTTAGTGGTATGAACCTTCCTCTTAGCACATCTTTCATTGTGTGCCATGAGATTGGGGATGCTGTGTCTTCATTTTCATGGAATTCTAGGAAGATTTTAATTTCCTTCTTTATTTCTTTCTTTACCCAGTTGTCATTTAGTAGCAAGTTGTTCAGTTTCAAAGTGTATGTAGGCTTTTTGTTATTTCTGTTGTTAATTTCCACCTTTATTCCATGGTGATCAGATAAGATAAAAGGTAATATTTCAATCTTCTTGTATGTGTTGTTGCTCACTTTGTGACTAACCATATGGTCTATTTTGGAGAAGGTTACATGAGATGCTGAGAAGGTAAATTCTTTTGTGTTTGGGTGTAATGATCTGTAAATGTCTGTAGGTCCATCTGATTCATGACCTCTGTTAGAGTCATTGTTTCTTTGTTTAATTTCTGTTTTGTTGACCTTTCCTTTGTTGAGAGTGGGGTTTTGAATCTCCCACTATTAATGTATGGAGATCTATGTGTGTATAAATTTTATCAATGTTTCTTTAACCAATGTGGGTGCCCTTATATTGGGGGCACAAATGTTCAGGATTGTGAAGTCTCCTGGTGGAATTTTCTCTTGATGAGTACGAAATATGTCCTTCCCTATCTCTTTTTATTAATTTTGGTTAAAAGTCATTTTGTAAGTCATTGGAATGGCTACTCTTGTTTACTTCTTGGGTCCATTTGCTTGGAAAGCCATCTTCCAGCCCTTTAAACTGAGGTAATATTTGTCTTTGTGACTTAGGTGTGTTTCTCTGTGCAACAGATTGCTAGGTCTTGTTTATGCATCCATTCTGTCAGTCTGTGTCTTTTTACTGGAGAATTGAGTCTGTTGATGTTGAGAGAGATTAATGACCAGTGGCTCTTAGATCCTTTGAATTTGATGTTGGCTGTGGTAGCAAGTTTGTGTGCTTGGTTACTTTTCGTTTTACTGTAGTAATTATTTCCTGTTTTTTTTTTTAAGTTTCTAGTTTTCCTGGGTTGTATTTTTCCTTCTAGTGTCTTCTATAACAATGGATTTGTGTGTAGGTATTGTTGAAATTTGTTTCTGTCATTTAATATCTTGTTTTCTCCATCTATGAGGACTGAGAGTTTTGCTGGGTATAATATCCTGGGCTGACATCTGTGTTCTCTTAGGGCCTGCATGATGTTTTTCCAGGTTCTTCTGGCTTTCATAGATGCTGTTGAGAAGTCAGGTCAGATTCTGATGAGTTATCCATTTTATGTTACTTGGGCTTTTTCCCTTGCAGCTTTTAGTATTTTTTTCTTTGTTCTGTATATTTACTGTTTTGAATATTATGTTGCAGAAAGTTTTTTTCTGAACTAATTTGTTGGGTGTTCTGTAGACCTCTTGTATTCTTATTTGCCTCTCCTTTAAGTTGGGGAAGTTTTTTTCAAGGATTTTGTTGAAAATATTTTCTGGCCTTTGGAGGAGGGAATCTTCTTTGTCCGCTATTCCTATTATTCTTAGGTTTTGTGTTTTTATGTTGTCTTGCATTTGTTGAATGGGGTGTGTTAGGAATTTTTGAGATTTAACATTTTCTTTAACAGATACAATGATTTCTTCCATTGTATCATCCACACCTGAGGTTCTTTCTTTCATCTCTTGTAGTATATTAGTTATGCTTAGCTTTCTAGTCCCTGTTTTCTTCCCTAAGTTCTTTCACTTCACAATTCCCTCTATTTGTGTTTTCTTTAACTTCTCCAAAAAATATGGAATGCTTCATGGATTTGCATATCATACTTACACATGGGCCATGAACTTCTCAGTATTGTTCCAATTTTAGTATATGTGCTGTTAAAGAGAGCACCATATATTTATTTCAAGTGTTCATTATTTAAGTCAAATGTCCTTGACTTGAGTTTCACATTTTCACAGATTCCATTATTATTTGTTAAATGCACGGATATGTCCCTACTTCAGTTAAATGTTTACTGAGAAAATGCTCCGTAGGGCACACCATTGAAGAAAAAGCATTTAATTTGGACATTGCTTATATTTTTACAGAGTTCATCCATGATGTCTCATCAGCAAGCAGTCATCTTGTTGTAGTCCTTCAAGAAAACTGAGAGCTTTTCATGAAGAACCACAAGAAGCAAGAAGAGTGAGGGAGACTAATGTAGACACAGAGAGCTAAAGAGACAGAGACCAACAGAAACAAAGACATAAAGTGACAGATACCTAGTGACAGAGACACCATTCTGTCTGGTAACTTTCTCTGGTATATCATCCTAAAAGCACAGCCTGTTCTCATGACTATGGAACCCCATAGGACACTAAACTGCCATGGGCTACATCTGTGCAGAGGCTCTATGTTATTTCCATGCATGGTACTTAGTCAGAGTATGGGCCTCAGGAGTGAATTCTGTGCTCAGATTTTTTGGTTCTGTTGCTCTTCTTGTAGAGTTCCTTTCCTCTCCAGATCTTACTATTCCCCCTTCTTTCATTAGATTCCATGCACTCTTTCCAACAGTTGGCCATGCGTCTTTGATAGTTGGCATTTGCTTTGATAGTCTGTAGGGCAGAGCCTTTCAGAGGCCTACTGTTGCAGGCTTTGACCTTGTTCCCTGTTTTCTCCAGCAAATTCCATGTTTTAAAACACAGGACTGACACTCTCCTTTGGGGAAAATGTGGAATTTTTTTTTGTTACAGAGAATTATTCAGCTATGTTTGGAACTAGGAATAATCATTTTGGGTAAAGTAACTAAAATGCATACAGAGACACACAGTCCGATATTATGGAGACAGGTAGACCTTAAATGGCACCCAGGTATAAATGGCATTTTTTTTATGGAATTCTTCCTTACCTCAGAGCTCTGGGAAGCCTGCAGGAGAGGAGGCAAGAAGAGTGTCATAATTAAAGGGATTTGAGGACAGAAAGAGATCAATGCCCTGAGAATCAACCCACAGAGGAAGATATGCAGTCAGCCTTGATGAGACATTATAAGCTAAGTTCAGTTAAAAGGGTGAGGAGGACCTCACCTATCAGGGAAGTAGAGAAAGGGCCTAGGGGTAGAAGAGGGGGTGGTACTGGAAGGAGAAGAGATACAGGGCAGCAGAGGGGATACAATGTGAACAAATCATAACGAATAAATACATAAGAGAAACTGTGATCAAGGTGATGTAGTATAGAGATCTTCAAGACTGAGGGCTTCTTCTTCGTAGTGTTATCAGGGTGCAGCACAGATGAATTCCATTTTCTTTAATGACATGACACTGAGAATCTGATCGTGTTCCAATTAGTATATGAACAACACACACTTGAATTAGTGTATTAAAAAAATTAGTGTGGCACATGGTAGGAATTAGATCCTGGGAGCAATGGAAAATGAGTATAATGTATGTTATATGAAATTTCCACATAATCAATAAAAATCATATGTTGACAACTTTTACAATGATCTTTAACATGGAGAAGAGATTCTGCTAATGGAGAGCAGGGTTTGACTTTGTAAGATATACTTTTGAAAGCTTATTATGTAAGAGAGAATCTTAGTCACAAACTAGTAATTATCCAGCTGCCACCGATGCTATGACTCAGGTGGGTCCTCTCAATAAACCACAAGCATCAGGCAGAGAGATGGAGACTGAGAGAGACAGAGAGAGAAAGAGCTAGAGATAGGTAGCTTCAGAAATAGAGAGACCAAGACTGAAAAAACAAAGATATAATGTGACCTAGACAAAGAGACAGAGACTCTCTCTTCTGTCTGGTCACTTTTATTGGCTGTCAACCTCTAAGCATACCCTTCTATAAAATAACTCCAAAAGTAACTATATTTTTTAATAATTTTTATTTTTATTAATTATACTTTATCCACTTTTTATCCCACCACAAACACATCCCACCTTTACTCCCAACCCCAGCTTCCTCCCCCTTGTCCACTAATGTCTTTTCCCAAGTTCACTGATAGGGGATGTCTTCCTCTCCTTCCTACTCATCCTTGTCTATCAGATCTCATAAGGAGTGGCTGCATTGTCTTCCTCTGTGGCCTGTTAAAGCTGCTCCAAAATCAGGGTGTGGAATTCAAAGAGCAGGTCAATAATATCATGTCAGGGGCAGTCCCTTTTTCCATTAATATGGATCCGCTATGAACACTGAACTACCATGGGCTATATCTGTGCAGTGGTTCTAGGTTATGTGCATGCATGTTACTTGGTTGGAGTATAAGTCTCAGGAAGACAAATGTGCTAATTTTTTTGTTTTGTTTTGTTTTGTTTTGTAGCTCTACTTGCAGAGCTCCTGTCCTTTGCAGATGTTATTATTTCTCACTTCTTTCATTAGATTCCATGTCCAACAGTTGGTCATAAGCCTCAGGAACTGCTTTGATAATCTGTGGCAGGCTCAAAACTTGTTCCCTGTTTTCTCCTTTTTCTGATGTCCATCCTCTTTTTACAGGGGGATGGGGATTGAGCATTTAAGTCAGGGATCTCCTCATTGATTCGTTTCTTTAGGTGTACATATTTTAGTAGGTTTATCCTGTATGATATGTTTATATGAGTGAGTATATACTATGTGTGTCTTTGTGCTTCTGAGATAGATCACTCAGGATGACCTTTTCCAGTTCCCACCATTTACCTGCAAATTTCATGTTTTCCTTGTTTTTTATTGCTGAGTAATATTCCATTGTGTAGATGTACCACAATTTCTGTATCCATTCTTAAGTTGGGGAGGGCATTTGGGTTGTTTTCAGGTTCTGCCTATGATAAATAAAGCTGTAACAAACGTGGTTGAGTAAATTTCCTTATTGTGTACTTGAGCCACTTTTGGATATATTCCTAGAGGTGGATAGCTGATTCCTGAGAAAGTGCTATTCCTAGATGTCTGAGCAAACAGCAGATTGATTTCCAGAGTCGTTGTACAAGTTTAAATTCAAACCAGCAGTGGAGGAGTGTTCCCCACTCTCCACTGTGGAGAGCCGGGGTTTGGTTGCCATGGCACTGGCTTCCACCCTCAAAACTGGTAAACCGTTATGACCATTAAAACCATTGGGCAACCGTCATCACGAACCCAGCCCGGGGCATCATATGGGGTGATGAGCAACAGCCAATCAGGGACTGACACATCCTAGGCGGAGGACAGTTTCCTATATAAGGGATGGGTATCTGCCATTTGGGGTCTCCGTTTCTACTTGCTGTAAGCTTATGCTATCCCTCTCAAGATGCATTAAAGCTTTACTGCAGAAGGATCCTGTGTGTGCTGCGTAGTTCTTGCTGGCAAGACAATAGCGCGAGCCACATCTGGTGCCAAAACCCGGAAATATTGACCACAACATCGTCAGCACCTTCGGAGACCCCTTGATTTCAAGGAGGATTCAGAACTGCAGGTAAAGGTAAGTTCAGAGAGGTATGCATGTCTCTGAAATTTTTGGGCCGATCCTTGCTGTGATATTTACTGTTATGGTTGCACTTCTCTTGTTCATTTGTTTTTGCGGTGGCTATTGTTAAATTTGGAGGGTGTCTATGAGACCGAGGTACATGAGCGGCAAGACCTCCTAAAACCCTGTTATAAGTCTCCTGTAGATAAAGGAGCAGCAGAGAAGCCTCTCAGAGTGGGTAGAACGCAGCCTATAAAACGGACGTAGATAAGCCTCCGGCGCGGTAATTTTACTTTTGTTTTACTCGGTGGCCATAAGGCAGACGTAAATAAGCTGCAACCGCCATGGGATCCACACAATCGGTTATAACCACACTCGAGGCAGTCTTAAAACAACGGGACATTAAGATAGCACACAGAACCCTTAAGAACTTTGTAAAAGAGGTGGATCGGGTGGCTCCCTGGTACGCATGTTCAGGATCCCTCACGGTTGCATCATGGAATAAGTTAGGCAAAGATCTTGATCGCCACCTAGCGAACAATGACTTGAGATTGGGCACCAAGGCAATCTGGAAACTTGTTAAGAACTGCTTAGAAGATGATAATTGCAAAAGGGCGGTTGATGAAGGACAGGTCGCCCTCGAGGAAGTTCAGGACAGCATGTCAGAAACTGAATGCAGTGAGAGGTTGGGTGCGCGCAAGAAAAAGGATACCCATAAAAACAAAAAAGCTAAGGACCCTCCAAAAAAAGGAGTGCAACCCCCTAAAGAATCCAGCCCCCCGTTTAATCCTCTAGGGGAAAGACCACATGGACTCTATCCTGTAAAGGAGCTAAAAGCACTGAACCTCAACAGTTCTGAGAGCTCCAGCCCCGGTACCTTTGACGCAGAGACTCTTGATTCAGAGGAGGAGGCTGAAATAGATGAAGAAGCGGCCAAATATGAGGAGGAGAGATACTATCCAGATGAGCGAGGGATAAATAAAAAACTCCCTCGCACCTCCCATCCTCGAACAGTGCCTACTGCACCTCCGCCTTACGAGGCACGATCTCCAAATTTTTCTTTTGTGCCAGATAAGATTAGAAAAAAGATTAAAATGTCCTTTCCTGTTTTCGAAACAGAAAATGGAGGATGAGTGCATGTGCCTGTAGATTACAATCAATTAAAAGAATTAGCTGAATCAGTCCGCAAATATGGAGTTAATGCAAATTTTACTTTGGTGCAATTAGATAGACTTGCCAATAATGCTTTAACTCCTGTTGATTGGCAAATGGTGGCAAAGGCCGCCCTCCCAAATATGGGTCAATACATGGAATGGAGAGCCCTCTGGTTTGAGGCTGCCCAAACACAAGCTCGAGCAAATGCCTATGCTCTTACCCCTGAACAGAGAGATTGGACCTTTGATCTGTTGACAGGCCAAGGATGCTTTACCGCGGACCAAACAAATTATCATTGGGGAGCTTATGTTCAAATTTCTCAAACGGCCATTAAGGCCTGGAAGGCATTATCTCTTAAAGGAGAGGCCAATAGGCAGCTTACAAAGATTGTACAAGGACCTTAAGAGTCATTTTCAAATTTTGTGGCCAGAATGACGGAGGCCACAGGGCGCATTTTTGGAGATATAGAACAAGTTGAACCTTTTATTGAACAGCTGATATTTTAACAAGCTACTCAAGAATGTAGGGCAGCCCTAGCCCCCAGAAAGAACAAGGGATTACAAGATTGGCTCAGAGTGTGCAGAGACCTCAGAGGACCGCTTACGAATGCGGGCCTAGCGGCTGCTATCCTCCAATCTCAAAAACGTCCTGCTGATAAGACCAGCCAGAGGACTTGCTATAACTGTGGCAAACCTGGACATTTTAAAAAAGATTGCAAAAATTCAAATAGGAGGGGGGAAACACCGACCCTCTGCAACCGTTGTGGCAAAGGATATCATAAAGCTAGTCAATGCTGCTCGGTGAGAGATGTCCAGGGGAGACTCCTCCCACCCATCAACAATCAGACTACTGATAATAATCAGGCTGCTGACACGCCAAAAAACGGGGTGTCGGGCCCTCAGTCCAGGGCCCTCAAAGATATGGGAACCGGTTTGTCAGAACCCAGGAGGACAACAGAGACACAGCTCAGGACACTCCACAAGAGTGGACATGCGTGCCGCCTCCGACTTTTTACTGATGCCACAAATGAGTGTTCAACCAGTTCCTGCAGAGACCATAACACCTTTGCCTCCAGGAACTGTTGGCCTCATACTGGGTCGAGGCGCACTTATCTTACAAGGTCTAATAGTATACCCTGGAATTGTAGATAATCAACATTCTACAGAAATTCAAATTTTATGCTCTAGTCCAAAAGGAGTTTTTTCAATCTCGAAAGGAGACAGAATCGCTCAATTGTTACTCCTTCCCGATATAGAGGGAGGATCCTCCAGACCAAAAATTGCCAAAATGGGCTCTTCAGGCAATGATTCGGCCTACTTGATGGTCCCTTTACATGAGAGACCCAGGCTCCATTTAAAAATTAATGGCAAAACGTTTGAATGTATTCTAGATACAGGAGCAGACAAAAGCATAATCTCCTCTCATTGGTGGCCTAAAGCCTGGTCCACCACCCAATCATCCCATTCTTTACAAGGGCTGGGTTATCAATCCTGCCCCTCAATCAGCTCTGCTGCCTTAATATGGGAAACCCCAGAAGGTCAGCAAGGAAAATTTATACCATATGTGCTCCCTCTCCCAGTCAATCTTTGGGGAAGAGACATTATGCAACATATGGGTTTGACCATATAAAATGAGTGTGCCCCTCCTGGGCGATACTCTTCGCAAGCAAAAGACATTATGTCAAAGATGGGGTACAAGATAGGAAAAGGATTGGGTAAACAAGAGCAAGGAAGACCAGAACCTATCTCACCCACAGGAAACCAAACCAGACAAGGTTTGGGTTTTTCCTAGAGGCCATTGGGGCAGCACGACCCATACCATGGAAAACAGAGGACTCTGTGTGGGTTCCTCAATGGCCACTATCCTCTGAAAAGCTAGAAGCGGTGACCCAGCTAGTAAAAGAACAATTAAATTTGGGTCACATTGAATCATCTACATCTCCATGGAACACTCCAATTTTTGTGATTAAGAAAAAATCAGGCAAATGGAGATTGTTACATGATTTGAGAGCCATTAATGAACAGATGAATATGTTTGGCCCCGTACAGAGGGGCCTTCCTATGCCCTACCTAAGGGCTGGAGCCTAATTATTGTAGATATTAAAGATTGCTTTTTCTCCATACCTCTATTTCCCAAAAATAGGCCTAGATTTGCTTTTACCATTCCCTCAATTTACCATGCAGAGCCTGATAAGTGCTATCAATGGAAAGTCCTGCCACAGGGAATGACTAATAGTCCCACTATGTGTCAACTTATGTTCAAAAAGCATTGCTGCCGTTAAGAAAGCAATATTCTTCATTAATTCTGCTTCATTATATGGATGATATTCTTTTATGCCATAGAGATATGACAATGCTTCAAAAAGCCTATTCTTCTTTGCTAAAAATTTTAAAACAATGGGGTCTATATGTTGCTACAGACAAAGTGCAAATGGCCAATACTGGACAATTCTTGGGATCCGCAGTGTCCTCTACAAAAATTGTGCCTCAAAAAGTAGAAATAAGGAGAGATCATCTCCGTACCTTAAATGATTTTCAAAAACTGTTAGGAGATGTTAATTGGCTTCGACCTTTCTTAAAAATTCCTACTGCTGAATTAAAGCCTTTGTTTGATATCCTGGAGGGAGATCCTCATATCTCCTCTCCCAGGAGTCTTATGCCTACAGCTAGCCAAGCCCTGCAAAAGGTGAAAATAGCTTTACAAAATGCACAATTACAACGCATTGATAATACACAGGCTTTTAATTTATGTGTCTTCAAGACATTTTAGCTGCCAACTGCTGTGTTATGGCAGAATGGACCACTATTATGGATCCATCCAAATGCATCTCCTGCTAAGATTATAGATTGGGAAGATGGCGGAGCCGGGAGGACTCTCATTCTGAGCAGCAGCACAGCAGGATCAGCACAGTGACCAGCAATCAGAACTCTCAGCCATAAAACACAGTCATTGTGTTTCCCAGGTGAGAGGATACCCCACAGTGGGGGATTCAATCAGCTTTTAACTCACCTGGCTAAACCACGGAAGAGATCCCGGTTCCACCAGACACTTGGCTGCCGGCCGCCAGCCCCAGCCCTAGCCCAGAGCCACAAGCCAGTGTCTCTGGTCACGGTCCCAGACTGAACCTTGGGCACCACACTATCAGAGACTGGAATTTTCAGTCGAGAGATAACCCCAGGGTACAGGAAACGATTGGGACCGGCCTTAGGTCACCCAGACATCCCCTGGAAAAGACTCGGGCGGGTTCCACGGGCACCCCAGGAGCCAGCCTGGAGCCAGAGCCAGGGACCAAGGTTCCGGCACAGAGCCCTGCCAGCCTGCACACCTGATTCGCCGCCGGAGATAGAAATGGCTGGTCTGATCTCAGAGCACTCAGCTCACCCCCAACCTGAAAAGGTCCCCAGAAAATTACCCAGCTTAGGGAGGCACTCAGGCTCCCAAAAGCCGCAAAGGCAGACACAGGCAGTTTCTGCGCACCAGACAGCTGGCAGAGACTGAGCCGCCATCACACAGCTGTGCTCAAGGCACAGGCAATTTCTGCGGCCAGCCAGCTGGCGGACACTGAGTAGTGTGCACCAGGGCAAAATAAGATACTAGGAGTCGGTGTCTACAGAGAATCCACGGGGAAGGAAGGAAACCGTACTGATCTAAATCACCCAATCCTTCCCTAGAAAAAGTCTAGCAGTCTAGTGGGGCCGAGGCGCCAGCACTCAGCTGTGCTCCAGACACAAGCACAAACAGTTGAGGCGTGCCTGATGTCCAACTGGGTCACAGCAGCTGATCATTAAATTTGCAACAAGAAACCCAGAAACAGGGCAGCTGCCCTCAGGACTTCCCTGGGTGAGAGGAGAACCCTCACGACTAACAAAGACCACAGTTACCACTCAGGTCTATATCCCTGAGGTGAGTAACTCCTGAAAAAACACCAGCCATCCAGGGACTATACCCAAAAAGATGAGAAGATATCCTTCAGGAAAAAACCAGCTTTCTGCAAAGGGGACTCTCTCCACCACAGGATCCCCAGGAATCACCAGAAAATAACCCCAAACACCTAAGATAGCACAATGGGTAGAGGCCAGCGTAAAAGTTCAAGCAACAAAAGACAGAGCAATATGGCATCTCCAGAACCCAGTTACCCAGGGGCAAGTAGCCCTGGACACCCCACCATAACTGAAATCCAAGAAGATGACCTAACAAGTATGCTCATGAAGATGATAACAGAGGAAACAAATAAGATTCGTAAAGACATAGAGGAAGATAAACTCAAACAGAATATTGCCATCCGTAAAGAAATAGAGGAAGCTGCAGCCAAACAGTTTATGGCCTTTAGAAAGGAAATGCTTAAAACACTGAATGAAATGATAAAAACAGAGTAGAAGGAACTAAAAGAAAAACAGGAAAGTACAATCAGACAGGTGAAGGAAGTAAACAAAACAACTCAAGACCTGAAGATAGAATTGGAAAAATTAAAGAAAACACAAATGGAGGAAATAATGGAAAGGAAGAATCTAGGGAAGAAAACAGGAACTACAGAGGTAAGCATAACCAACAGACTACAAGAGATGGAAGAAAGAATCTCAGGTGTAGAAGATACAATGGAAGAAATCGATATATCTGTCAAAGAAAATGTTAAATCCGAAAAATTCCTGACACAGACCATCCAAGAAATGCAAGACAATATGAAAAGACAAAACCTAAGAATAATAGGTATAGAGGAAAAAGAAGACTCCCTTCTCCAAGGCCCAGAAAATATTTTCAACAAAATATTGAAGAAAATTTCCCCAAGCTAAAGGAGAGGCCAATTAGAATATATGAGGCCTACAGAACACCCAACGAATTTGACCAGAAAAGAAAATCCTCCCGCCACATAAGAATCAAAACAGTAAGTATACAGAACAAAGAAAAAATACTAAAAGCTGCAAGGGAAAAAGGCCAAGTAACATATAATGGCAAACCCATTAGAATCACACCTGACTTTTCAACAGAGACTATGAAAGCCAGAAGGGCCTAGACAGATATCATGCAGACCCTAAGAGAACACAGATGTCAGCCCAGGCTACTATACCAAGCAAAACTCTCAGTCCTCATAGATGGAGAAAACAAGATATTCAATGACAAAAACAAATTTCAACAATACTTACAAACAAATTCAGCATTACAGAAGACACTGGAAGGGAAAATACAACCCAAGAAAGCTAGCCACATTCAAGAAAACACAGGAAATAAATAACCTCACTTCAGTAAAACAAAAAGCAACCAAGCACACAACCTGATGACCTCAGCCAACATCAAAACCAAGAGATCTAACAGCCACTGGTCATTAATCTCTCTCAACATCAATGGACTCAACTCTCCAATAAAAAGACACAGATTAACAGAATGGATACGTAAACAAAACCCAGCAATCTGTTGCATACAAGAAACACACCTAAGACACAAAGATAGACATTACCTGAGGGTAAAGGGTTGGAAGGCGACTTTCCAAGCAAACGGACCCAAGAAGCAAGCAGGAGTAGCCATTCTAATATCTGATAAAATAGACTTTCAACCAAAATTAATCAAAAGAGAGGGGGAAGGACACTTCATACTCATCAAGGGAAAATTCCACTAGGAAGACATCACAATCCTGAATATCTATACCCCAAATACAAGGGCACCCACATTTGTGAAAGAAACATTGATAAAATTTAAAGTACATATAGATCCACACACATTAATAGTGGGAGAATTCAACACCCCACTCTCAAAAAAGGACAGGTCAACCAAACAGAAATTAAACAAAGAAACAATGTCTCTGAGAGAGGTCATGAATCAAATGGACCTAACAGACATTTACAGAACTTTACACCCAAACACAAAAGAATTTACCTTCTTCTCAGCACCTCATGGAACCTTCTCCAAAATAGACCACATAGTGGGTCACAAAGCAAGTCTCAACAGATACAAGAAGATTGAAATAATCCCATGTATCTTGTCTGATCACCATGGAATAAAGCTGGACCTCAACAAAAACAGAAATAACAAACGCCTACACATACATGGAAACTGAACAACTTGTTACTAAATGACAGCTGGGTCAGGGAAGAAATAAAGAAAGAAATTAAAGTCTTTCTAGAAATCAATGAAAATGAAGACACAACATACCCGAACTTGTGGGACACAATGAAAGCAGTGCTAAGAGGAAAGTTCATAGCACTAAGTGCCTTCAAGAAGAAATTCGAGACAGCTCATTCAAGCACCCTAATGGCTCACTTAAAAACCCTAGAAAAAGAAGAAGCAGACACACCAAGAAGGAGTAGACGGCTGGAAATAATCAAACTCAGGGCTGAAATCAATCAATTGGAAACAAATAAAACAATTCAAAGAATCAATGAAACCAAGAGCTGGTTCTTTGAGAAAATCAACAAGATCAACAAACCCTTAGCTAGGCTAACTAAAAGGCACACCACCCAAATCAACAAAATCAGAAATGAAAAGGGGGATATAACTACAGACACTGAGGAAATCCAAACAATCATTAGGACTTACTTCAAAAGTCTATATGCCACAAAAATTGAAAATCTAAATGAAATGGACAATTTTCTTGATCGATGTGACTTACCAAAGCTGAACCAGGACCAGGTAAATCAACTAAATAGACCTATATCCCCCAAAGAAATAGAAGCGGTCATCAGAATCTCCCATCCAAAAAAAGCCCAGGACCAGATGGCTTCAGCCCAGAATTCTACCAGACCTTCAAAGAAGAGCTAACACCAATTCTCTTCAAACTATTCCACAAAGTAGAAACAGAAGGAATATTACCAAATTCATTCTATGAAGCCACAGTCACCTAGGTACCTAAACCTCACAAAGACTCAACAAAGAAAGAGAATTTCCAGCCAATCTCCCTTATGAACATTGATGCAAAAATACTTAATAAAATACTTGCAAACCGAATCCAAGAACACATCAAAGATATTATCCACTATGACCAAGTAGGCTTCATCCCAGGTATGCAGGGGTGGTTCAATATATGGAAATCCATCAATGTGATCCACGATATTAACAAACTGAAAGAAAAACACCACCTGATAATCTCCCTAGATGTTGAAAAAGCCTTCGACAAAATCCAACATCCATTCATGTTCAAAGTATTGGAGAGATCAGGGATACAAGGCACAGATCTAAACATAGTAAAGGCTATATACAGCAAGCCTATAGCCAACATCAAACTGAACAGAGAGAAACTTAAAGCAATCCCACTGAAATCAGGGACAAGACAAGGCCACTCTCTCCATATCTCTACAACATAGTGCTGGAAGTCCTTGCTAGAGCAATAAGAGAGTTGAAGGAGATCAAGGGGATACAAATTGGAAAGGAAGAAGTCAAATTATCACTATTTGCAGATGATATGATAGAATAGGTGAGTGACCCCAAAAACTCTACCAGGGAACTCCTACAGCTGATAAACACCTTCAGCAAAGTGGCAAGATACAAAATTAACTCAAAAAAATCAGTAGCCCTCCTGTATACAAAAGACAAAAGGGCTGAGAAAGAAATTAAGGAAACAACACCCTTCACAATAGCCACAAATGACATAAGGTACCTCGCAGTAACCCTAACCAAGGAAGTCAAAGACTTGTATGAAAAAAATTTCAAATCTCTGAAGAAAAGAATTAGAAGAAGATATGAGAAGATGGAAAGATCTCCCATGCTCATGGCTTGGTAGGATTAACATAGTAAAAATGGCCATCTTACCAATAGCAATCTACAGATTCAATGCAATGCCCATCAAATTACCAACACAATTCTTTACAGACCTGGAAAGAAAAATTCTCAACTTCATATGGAATAACAAGAAAACCAGAATTGCTAAAACAATCCTCTACAATAAAAGATCTTCCGGAGGTATCTCCATCCCTGATCTTAAGTTGTAGTATAGAGCAACAGTTTTAAAAACTGCATGGTACTGGCATAGAAACAGAATGGTGGATCAATGGAACCGAACAGAGGACCCAGAAATAAACCCACACACTTATGGACACCTGATCTTTGACAAAGATGCCAAAACCATACAATGGAAAAAAGATAGCATCTTCAACAAATGGTGCTGGTCTAACTGGGTGTCTCCATGTAGAAAAATGAAAATAGATCCATACTTGTCACCCTGCACAAAACTGAAGTCCAAGTGGATCAAAGACCTCAACATAAAACCAGACACATTAAATCGGCTTGAAAAAAAAGTGGGAAATACCCTAGAACTCATTGGTACAAGGGAAAACTTCCTGAACAGAACAACAACAGCACAGGCTCTAAGAGCAACAACCAATAAATGGGACCTCATGAAACTGAAAAGCTTCTGTAAAGCAAAGGACACCGTCATCAAAACAAAGCGACCACCTACAGATTGGGAAAGAATCTTCACCAACCCTTTATCTGACAGAGGACTAATATCCAGTATATATAAAGAACTAAAGAAGCTGAAAAGCAGCAAACCAAGTAATCCACTTAAAAAATGGGGAACAGAGCTAAACAGAGAATTCTCTGTAGAGGAATGCCGAATGTCAGAGAAGCACTTAAAGAAATGCTCAGCCTCACTAGCCATTAGGGAAATGCAAATCAAAACAACCCTGAGATTTCACCTTACACCCATGAGAATGGCCAAGATCAAAACTCAAGTGACAACACATCCTGGAGAGGTTGTGGAGAAAGGGGAACCCTTCTCCACTGCTGGTGGGAATGTAAACTTGTACAACCACTCTGGAAATCAATCTGGCACTTTCTCAGACAACTAGGAATAGCACTTCCTCAAGATCCAGCCATACCACTACTGGGCATATATCCAAAAGAGGCTCAAGTACACAAAACGACATTTGCTCAACCATGTTTGTAGCAGCTTTATTTGTAATAGCCAGAAGCTGGAAACAACCCAGATGCCCCTCAACTGAAGAATGGATGCAGAAATTGTGGTACATCTACACAATGGAATATTACTCAGCAATGAAAAATAAGGAAATCATGAAATTTGCAGGTAAATGGTGGGATCTGGAAAGGATCATCCTGAATGAGTTGTCCCAGAAGCAAAAAGACACACATGGTATATACTCACTCATATAGACATACAACATAGGACAAACCCACTAAAACCTGTGCATCTAAAGAAACTAAGCAAGAGAGAGGACCCTAACTAAAATGTCCAATCCCCATCTTGAAAGGCAAAGAGGATGGACATCAGAAGAAGAACAAAACAGGAAACAACCTAGGAACCTACCACAGAGGGCCTCTGAAAGCCTCTGCCCTTCAGACTATCAAAGCAGATGCTGAGCCGGATGGGCAACTGTTGGGCAGGTGAACAGAATTTTAGGTAAGAACTGGGAAATAGTAAGAGCTGGAGAGGACAGGGTCTCCACAAGGAGAGCAACAGAACAAGAAAATTTGAACACAGGAAACTTCCAAGAGACTCATACTCCAACCAAAAACTATTCATGGAGATAATGCAGAACCCCTGCACAGATGTAGCCCAGGGAAGTTCAGAGTCCAATTGCATTACATAGTAATGTGAAGAGGGACTGCCTCTGACATAATCTGATTGGCCTTCTCCTTAATCACCTCCCTCTGGGGGGGAGCAGCCTTACCAGGCCATAGAAGAGGACAATACAGCCACTTTTGATGTGAACTGACAGACTAAGATCAGAAAGGAGAGGAGAACCTCCCCTATTAGTGGACTTGGGGAGTGGCACGTAAGCAGAGGGAGAAGGGAGGGTGGGATTGGGAGGGGAGGAGGGAGGGCCTTATGGGGGGATGCAGAATGAATAAAGTGTAATTGATGAAAAATTTAAAAAAAAAAGGGAAAAAAATAATTTAAGAACCTTAAATGACTTTCAAAAGTGGAGGAAAACATGGAGTTAGTCAACTGGCATGGAGCATGTCTCGCCCCTGGGGGCAATGGTCTCCTGAACCTACTCAGACCTCGGACACCACCACTGCTAGTTCTAGAACTGACGCAGGATGTTCCAACGAGGGGTTAAGGCTTTTCATAATATTTCCTATAAGCCCACACCTGTTTGTCTCTATTCCCCATTTTTATTCATTATTAGCCAGATAGAGCCAAGTAATTGTGGTAATGATACTTGCTTTTTTGTCCAATGCTGGAATGCTAGTAAATTTAGGTATGCCCTGGTTACTCACATGCCTCACTGGGTGCCTGTGCCCATTGATGCCCCTCACGCTATGACTCTCTTCAGACAGAAAAGGGATCTTGGAACTACAGCCACCATTGTTACTACCATCTCATTGGCGGCTGTTGGAGCTACCACCAGGGCATTAGGCATGAGTCATACTAGGCAGACTGCTCAGACCCTGAATAATCATTTAGCCAATGTAGCTCATGCCTTAGTTGTACATAAAGGAATTAATGCTCAACTAAAAGGAAGCTTGATGGTGGTCAATCAGAGGATTGACCTCTTGCAGGAGCAAATTGATACCCTGTGGCAAATCGCTCAACCTGGCTGTCAATGAAAGTATGCTGGACTTTGTGTTACTAGCATACAACATGAGAATTTTTCCTGCGCTGCAAATCTGTCTAAACAATTGTCGAGCTATATTTTAGGTAATTGAACTGGAGAATTCGATACTACGATGGAGCAACTGAGAGTGGCCATTGTCATAGTAAATTCTACCAGAGTGGACGCAGGACTAGCCACAGGATTATCAACATGGATTGCTGCAGCCATGAATCATCTGAAGGAATGGGCGGGCATGGGAGCTTTAGCAGGCCTTCTGGTGTTGGTCTCCTTGGTTTGCCTATGATGTATATGCAAGATTAGAGTCTCACAACAGTGTGATGCAGCCATGATCATTCAGGCCTTTACAGCCATTGAAGCAGGACATTCTCCCCAATCATGGTTGGATACCATAAAAAGCTAAAATGATATGCTCAGGATGTGAGGCTAAGCACTGCACTCAGGGTCAGCCGCTTTGAACCCAGAGAAGAGCATGTCTGATTGCATGCGGGTTGATGCCCTAGGTCCCGCCTCTGAGAAAAAGGTATCGGACAGGTCTGATGCTCTTTGGGTGGATGACACCTAAATGAACATTGGTACAAAGTCCCAATTGATTTCTAATATCAGAGATCAGACCTCTACTCTTGCCTGATGCGTCTAAAACAAAAAGGGGGAACTGTAGAGAGCTGCGGAATGCTATGCCTTAAAGATGGAGCTGGTTTCCACCTTCCACCTTCCCGATGGTGAGTGCTCTCTGTCACGAACAATTCCACATTTGGCTAAGGCTGAGGATCTGGCTTGCTTCCACGTATGTGGACCTATCTGCATTGCCCACGTGGAATGCCTGGGTTGGCTACCCAGAGGCTCTTTACACTGTGGGTTGGCTTTCCCCAGGGTCCGAGGATTGTTCAAGGTTCCTGAATAAACTGCATTGAAAAAAAAAAAGATTATAGATTGGTATCCCAATGCCATTGCACAATTAGCGCTCAGGGGATTAAAGTCAGCAATTACCTCTTTTGGGCGAGAGCCCGAACTCCTAATTGTACCCTATACTGCTGCACAAGTTCAAACCCTAGCAGCCACTTCTAATGATTGGGCTGTTTTGATTACCTCCTTTACAGGAAAAATTGATAGTCATTATCCAAAACATCCTATTCTACAATTTGCACTAAATCAAGCTGTGGTGTTTCCACAAATAACAGTTAAGTCCCCACTCAAAGATGGATTAATAGTATATACAGATGGTTCAAAAACAGGAATTGGTGCTTATGTGGTTAATGACAGGGTAATATCTAAAGACTATAAAGAAACCTCACCTCAAGTGGTAGAGTGTTTGATAGTCTTAGAAGTTCTAAAAACCTTTTCAGAGCCCTAAAATATAGTGTCAGATTCCTGTTATATGGTTAATGCAGTTAACCTATTGGAGGCCGCGGGAGTCATTAAACCCTCTAGTAAGGTCGCTTCTATTCTTCAGCAAATACAATCGACCTTACAAAATAGAAGAACTCCCATATACATTACCCATGTCAGGGCACATTCGGGTCTGCCAGGCCCAATGTCCCGGGGCAATGATTTGGCAGACAAAGCTACTTGACTTGTAGCTGTTGCACTGTCCTCCCAGGCAGATATGGCAAAAGACTTTCATCAACGCTTCCATGTGATGGCTGAGACTCTCCGCCTCTGCTTTTCTATAACCAGAAAGGAAGCCAGAAATATTGTGACTCAATGTAAAAACTGTTGTGAGTTTCTACCCGTACCTCATGTAGGAATAAACCCACAGGGCATAAGACCATTACAGATTTGGCAAATGGATGTTACTCATGTCTCTTCTTTTGGAAGACTACAATACCTGCATGTCTCCATTGATACATGCTCAGGCATTATATTTGCCACACCATTGACAGGACAAAAAGCTTCACATGTGATACAACATTGCCTTGAGGTGTGGAGTGCTTGGGGAATGCCTAAGACTCTCAAGACTGATAATGGACCTGCATATACTTCACAAAAATTTCAGCAGTTCTGTCATCAGATGAACGTGACTCATCTGACTGGCCTTCCCTACAACCCTCAAGGACCAGGGATTGTAGAACGTGCACATTGCACGCTCAAATCTTACTTAATAAAACAAAAAAGGGGAATAGAGGATGTTCTTCCCTCAGTATCAAGAGTGGCCGTCTCTATGGCACTCTTTACCCTAAATTTTTTAAACTTGGATGATAAAGGCCATCCTGCTGCAGAAAGACATTACTCAGAGAATAATAGGCCAAAAGAGATGGTTAAATGGAAAGATGTTCTGAGTAACACATGGAAAGGACCGGATCCTATTCTTATAAGATCCAGGGGAGCTGTTTGTGTTTTTCCACAGGGTGAAGACAATCCATTCTGGGTACCTGAAAGACTTACTAGGAGGATTGTGGAATCCACTAAGAGAACAGATGATGAGAATGTAGAATCATCTTGTTATGATACAGATGGTAACACTCACAACAGGGGAACACCGTTGGGGAATCATGTCTGCATTCCCAAAGCCTATGCTGGTCAGACATAATTCATTGGCTTTTCCTAAATTTTTCTCGTCCAATACAAATCAGACGGTTTTTCCGCCTAGTCCTGTCTGTGTTTATTCCCCTTTTTTACTTGTTTTGTCCAATAATTCTTTTAGAAATTGTACCAATGAGACATGCTGGATGTTGCAATGTTGGAATGCCAGGCGTTATGCTCATGCCCTGGTTGTTAGTGTCCCACAGTGGATCCCAATCCCTGTGGTGACTCCATCCACCCTCTCCCTGTTTAGATAGAAGAAAGATTTTGGCATCACCACAGCCGTTGTTACTGCCATCGCTGACTGCAGTCGGCTTGGCAATGTCAGGTGTGGCTGAAGCCATAAACCTTTATGCATCTGCTAGCGCACAATTAAAAGGTGGATTGATGGTTCTTAGCCAGTGTCTGGATCTTGTGGAAGAAAGAATAGATATTTTATCTCAATTGGCTCAATTAGGGTGTGAAAGAAAAATAGGAGCACTCTGTATAACCAGTGTGCTCTAGGAAAATCTTACCCGAGCTGCTAATTTATCCAGCAAATTGTCCCTATATCTTGCAGGAAATTGGTCAGAAGGATTTCAAGAAATGAAGAGCTAAGGGTGGCGGTGGCGACTATTAATTCTACTCCAGTGGATTTATCGCTCACAGATGGCTTATTATCCTGGGTTTCTTCTGCCTTTTCCTATTTTAAGGAATGGGTGGGCATTGGGATGTTTGGCGCTGCCCTGTGCTGTGGTTTAATATTTGTCCTCTGGTTGTTCTGCAAACTCAAAACCCAACAAAAATGTGACAAGGTGGTGATCATACAGGCGCTAGCTGCTCTGGAGCAAGGCACCTCCCCCGATATTTGCTTATCCATGCTGAAAAATTAATGTTTGACAAGGTTGCCTCTGTCTTTGCAGGCACATGCCACAATCTGGATTTACAGCCCTTGCACTCCCTGGGGATCTGTTTCCCATTGCACAGGGATGGGTGTAAATCACAATTTTTCTCTTGCCAAAGATCTGGAAAGTCAGTGACAGGAAGAGTGCAAATAAGTCTTCCCCGACCTAAGACAGGACAGCCTCACAGTGAGGAGGTTGCTCCAATGACGGGCAACGGCTGAAGCATTGCCTTCCACCAGGCTCAGATGTTGGCTTTCTGGCATAATGCTGTATTGACAGTAGGAAGCTTACTGTTCAAACAAAATAAAAAAAGGGGAGATGTGGAGAGCTGGGGTTTGGTTGCCATGGTGCTAGCTTCCACCCTCAAAACTGGTAAACCATTATGACCGTTATGACCATTGGGCAACCGTCATCACGAGCCCAGCCTGGGGCGTCATATGGGGTGATGAGCAACAGCCAATCAGGGACTGACACATCCAAGGCAGAGGACAGTTTCCTATATAAGGGATGGGTATCTGCCATTTGGGGTCTCCGTTTCTACTCGCTGTAAGCTTATGCTCTCCCTCTCAAGATGTATTAAAGCTTTACTGCAGAAGGATCCTGTGTGTGCTGCATTGTTCTTGCTGGTGAGACGATAGCGCGAGCCACACTCTACAACTTCTCCAGTAGTTATTGAAACTTGAGTTTTTTATGTTGGCCATTCTGATGGGTTTAAGGTAAAATCTCAGGGTCCTTTTTATTTACATTTCCCTGATGGATAATGACCTTGAGCATTTCTTTAAACATTTCTCTTCCATTTGTTATTCCTCTATTGAGAATTCTCTGTTTAGATATCTTTTTTTTTATTGTATTACTTGATTTGTTGCTTTTCATCTTCTTAATTTCTTTATATAATCTGGATATTATCCCTCTGTCACATAGAGGCTGGGTGAAAATTTTTTTCCAATCTGTAGGCATTCATTTTGTTTGGATGACAGTGTCCTTTGCTTTACAGAAGCTTTTCAGTTTCATGAGATCCCATTTATTGATTGTTGCTCTTAGAGCCTGTTCTGTTGGTATTCTATACAGGAAGTTGTGTCCTGTGCCAATCATTTCAAGGCTCTTCACCACTTTTTCTTCTAACCAATTTAATGTGTCTGGTTTTATGTTGAGGTCTTTGATCCACTCGGACTTTAGTTTTGTGTAGGGTGAAAAGTATGGATCTATGTGCATTTTTCTAATTATAGATATCCAGTTAGTCCAGCACCATTTGATGAAGATGCTGTCTTTTTTCCATTGTATGGTTATGGTATCTTTGTCAAAGATCAGGTGTCCATACATGTGTGAGTTTAGTTCTGGGTCTTTTATTTAGTTCCACTGATCCGCCATTCTGTTTCTATGCCAGTACCATATATATTTTATTGCTGTTGTTCTGTGTTACAGCTTGAGATCATGGATGGAGATATCTCCAGATGATCTTTTATTGTAGAGGATTGTTTTAGCAATTCTGTTTTTTGTTTGTTTGTTTGTTTGTTTTTCCATATGAAGTTTTGAATTTTTCTTTTAAGGTCTGTAAAGAATTGTGTTGGTAATTTCATGGGAATTGCTTTGAATGTGTAGATTGTGTTTGGTAATATCGCCATTTTTACAAAGTTAATACTGCCAAGCCATGAGCATGGGAGATCTTTCCGTCTTCTGATATCTTCTTCTAATTCTTTCTTCAGAGACTTGAATTTTTTTTTTCATACAATCTTTGACTTTCTTGATTAGGGTCATACCAAGGTACTTTATGTCTTTGAATGAATATAAGAAAAAATCAAAGATATCATCACTATGAGCATGTAGGCTTCATCACAGCTATGCAAAGGTGTTTCAATATATAGATATCCATCAATGCAATCTACCTTATTTTAAAAAAAATGAAAGAAAAACAAACCACATGATAATCTTCTCAGATAGTGAAAAAGCACTTGAGAAAATCCAAGCTCCATTCATGTTTATAGTATTGGAGAGATCAGTGATACAATGCACATTTATAAACATAGTAAATTGAGTAATCGGAAAACCTGCAGCAAACATTAAACTAAACAGAGAGAAACTTAAAGCAATCCTAGTGAAATCAGGCACAAGGCAAGGCTGCCCATTCTCTCTATATGTCTTCAACATAGTTCTGGAAGTTCTTGCTAGAGCAATAAAATAATTGAAGGGGCTGTAATTGCACAGGAAGAAATCAGAGTATCACTAATTGCAGATGATATGATAGTATTCCTGAGTCACCCCAAAAAATCTACCAGGGAAATCATACAGCTTATAAGCACCTTCAGCAATGAGGCTGGATACAAAATTAACTCAAAAAATCAGTAGCTCTCTTGTATACAAATTATAAAGGGGCTGAGATTAAAATTAGGGAAAGAAAGGCTTTTATATTATCTAAAAATGCTATAATGCCTAACCCTTCCCAGACATTTCCTCACTCCACACTTAAATAGATATATTTTGATGGGACATTGCAATTCAAATCACCAGGAAGTAGAAGAAGATATAGGGGATTCTAGGCTATGAGAATATCATTATCCAGAAGTTTGTCATTCAACACAATGATTAAAGTCCCAGTTACTTCCATGTTCTAAAGAACAGAACTGAAAATTTCCTTCAGGGAAGATGTGATAATTTGCCATAACAGAGTATTATTCAGCTAAGAAAATTACAACAATATATTTTCAGGCGAATTGATGGAACTAGGAAAAATCATCCTGGGCAAAGCAACTAAAATGCAGAAAGACAAAAATGGCATGCATTCACTTTTTAGGAATTCTCCTAACAGTGGGGAATTAAGTTCCAATGGGCCATTTACGGTGATCAAACCAGTCTTCCACTACTGCAATTGGGTGGCAGTTAATTGAGTTGTTGGGCCGGGTCATCCGATGGAAATTTTCAAGGAACCCAGGCTGTTGTTATTTAAATATGTTGCTCTCTGTCCTCCACTGATAAATCAGTACCTTGTTCTTGAATCTACTGAGATATTTCCTTCTGCATCAAATGGGATTACATACAAAGACCCACAGTCCAATATTATGCAGAGAGAAAACTTAAAACACCCAACTCTAAAAGGGATTCAGGAAGAGTGTCATAAGTAGAAGGAATTGAGGATACAAGCAGAACAAGGCCCTGAGAATCAGACCACAGAGGAAGGTGATGCAGCCACTCTTGACAAGTGCTGATTAGCTGAGGTTACATTGAAAAGGGAGGAGAAACTCCCCTACCAGGGAACTAGAGAAAGAACATACAGTGAGTAGAAGGAGGTTGTATGGGACTGGAAGGGAAGAGGGAGGGGGCAGCTGAGGGGATACAAAGTGAACAAATCAGAATAAATAAATACATAAGAAAATTATAATCAAGGTGATGAAGTATAGAGCTATTCAGTATTGATGGCTTCTTTATGTGGGTGGTGCCAGTGTACAGCAATGAAGAAATCAGTTTTCTTTAAGGGATTTGGCACTGAGACTCTGATCATGTTCCAATGAGTATATGAAAAATAATTAATTCATTTCATGTACTTTAAGGAAAAAAATTAGTGTGACACATAGTTAGGAATTTGTATCTGGGCACCATGGTAAAGGAGTGTATTGTAGGTAATATGAAATTCCCACATAATCAATAAAAATAATATAGTGACCTTTTTTACAATGCTTTTAACAAAAAGAAAAACAATCTGAGAAAAGAGGGTAGAGTTTGACTTTGTAAGGCATTCCTTCCAGGAATTCATTATGCAGCAGAGAATCCTTGCAATGAACAAGTGATTACCCAACTAGGTTCTACCCCATGAGCTCAGGTGGCACTCTGAACAAGCAGTCCTGTCACTAACACTACATTTAGAGGGTTTGTCCGGAGGACCACAGCAGGTAACTCAGCTGCTCTTGTATCCTAGTCATATCACACTGGTCCATTTCTCTCTCCTGATGGTCCAGTTTTAAATCTAATCTCCGGGACCAGGAAACTTGTTCACTGATCACTGAGTAGGATACAGCTATCCATGCAGCCATGTCAGCCATGGCAATCCTGCTCATAGCGGTTTGCCAACACTAGAGTCGAATAGCACCAGTTGTCATATAATATCTTGCCCTTCAGTTGTCCTTTTACAAATACCGATATTTCAGTGTTTCATCCAAACCTGTCCCAGGAATTATCTGGTTTCCTTCTCTTTTCATTTCTCTTAAAGATTCAATACCCCAGGGAACCCTAGACTCTGCCAGCCTATTATTATATCAATAAGAATGTCAAGGACTATGGGGGACAGAGCCAAGATGGTGGCTAGCATGCACAGTTTTTGAGCTGTGGAAGAGCTGAAACCTGGAGTGGGTGATTTGAAGGACTTCTGAAGCCAGGGAAATGATGGAGAGGCTTTCTAAGTGACAGGGAACATGGCACAAGGTGAGAAATTTGGTCTCAGGTCACCGGTGGATTTGCTTGGGCAAAGAGAGAAATGATCCTTTGTTCTCCCTGCATTCCCCTTTCTCGGACCTCCCTCCTCCTCAGAACAGCAGGCTCACAAAGATTCTCAGCTCAAAGATCACTGCTGGGTGTCTGCAGCAGCTAAGACAGAGCCCCATAGCCCCAAAGCAGCAACTGCCAGCTGTTCCGGTCTTGGAGTCCCAGACCTGCGGCACTATCCTCCCAAGGTCCCAGATCTGCAAGCCACCATACTGGCACCACAGTGTCACCCAGCCACTGACTGAACAGCCCATTCAAACCATCAGAGACAGATAATTCGCTATATACCCACCAAATCCCAGCAAACCCACCATAAAAGCCAAGCACACCAGGCGCTGGGCCTTCCAGTTCTGAAGAGCAGAGTGGAGGGAACCCAGGACTTTCCAGAAGGAATCTGGGCTGGCATCCCAGTCTCCAGCTGCAGCTGGACTTCCTAATCTGACAGCTGCAGCAGCACTGATCTGGAGGAAGACTTCAGTCCTCCTGCATAAGTCCAAGCAGGGACAAACCAGAGATCAGAGAGCCCAGATAAGCCAATCCTTGCTGATGTGACTTGCTTGAGAGTGAGTACGCCCTTGAGTGTTTGCAGAGCCCCAGATCCAGGTTCCTTCTAAAATACAAGCCAGGCATCGGACCACTTTCACCCACATACCCATTGTGGGAAACAGAGCATCACTTGGTACATTGAAACCCCTGCTCTGTGGGTCCAACAGAGGAGTTAAGGCAGTTAATGCTGGAAATAGCACAGTGATTGCACAGTGCCTGCTAAATATACAGTACATGCACAAATAATCACCTAGAAGCCTGCAAGGCAAAGCTCCTCCCACACACTCAAGGGTTTAATATTCTCTATCACAATGTCCCTCAAGACACACTTCCACACACACATACACATGCCCGCACACACATCTGCATTTACTCTTCTGCACCTGTGTACTTTCCTGTACTACAGGAATGGATAGTGCACCAATGAACACGCTGAAGCCACAGAACCCCTCTCAGCTTCCTGAAGAATTCTCCAGATGCCAGGGAGAGATAGAACCAGTCTGAACTGCAGAATGCAGATGCAAACAGGGAAGGTTTCAGATAAGCCAATGGCCAGGGAGGTAAAAAAAAAAAAAAAAAAACATTCAACATAAATCAGGACATCATGACTTCATTGGCAACCCCCAAAATTGATGGATACTCCAATTCATCAGAAGCACAGGAAAATGACTTGAAAGCTATGCTTACCCAATTATTTGAGGCTCATAAAGAGGAAACAAGCAATTCTCTGAGAGCAACAGCCATGCAAATTCAAACAGTTAAAGATGAAATGAACAAATCTATCAAAGATAAGGCCAGTCAATTGGAAGCAAAGAAAGAGGAAATGGACAAAATTCTTAAAGGAACACAGGCAAATGTGGCCAAACAAATAGAAGCATGAGTAGAGATACAATTAGTGGCAAATAGAGAGGAAATGAACAAAAAATAGAGACCATTGTAGAGAGACAGGAATCCACATTCAAACAGATGAAGGAAATGGTGCAAGGCATGAAAACAGAATTAGAATCAATAAGGAAAACACAAATTGAGAAAACCGTGGAACTGGAGAACTTGGAAAAAAAGATCAAGAAACAAAGGCAATCATCACCAACAGAATACAAGAGATGGAAGAAATAATCTCTGGAGCTGAAGATACACTCACAGAAACTGATATTTCTCTCAAAGAAAAAGTAAAATCAAAAAATTCTCAAACAATATATCCAAAAAAAATCAAGGACATCATGAAAACACAAAATCTAAGAATAATAGGAATTGATGAAAAAGAAGACTGCAGGCTAAAAAGACTAGAAAATATTTTCAAGGAAATCATAAAAGAAAATTTTCCCAAGTTAAAGAAAGAGATGTCCATAAATATACAAGAGGCCTACAGAACACCAAATTGACTAGACCAGAAAAGAAACACATCACATCACATCATAGTCAAAAGACTGTACCTACAAAACAAAGAAAAGATATTAAAAGCAGCAAGGGAAAAAGGCCAAGCAATATATGAAGGTAGACCTATGAAAATCACACCGAACTTCTCATCAGAAACTGTGAAAGCCAGAAGAGCCTGGCCAGGTGTCATGCAGACTCTAAAAGACCACAGATGCCAACCCAGACTACAACACTCTACAAAGCTTTCAATCAACATAGATGGAGAAAACAAAATATTCCTCAACAAAACTAAGTTTATGTAATATTTACACAGCAAACCAGCCATACAGAAGATAATAGAAGACAAAATCCATTATAATGAAAACAACTTCACCCAAGAAAACATAGCATGCAGATAATACTCCCCCCCAAAAAAAAAAATTGAAAGAAAACAAGCAATGGAACATAGTAAGACCATAGACTCCAATATAAAAGGAACTAACGTTCAGTTACTATTATCTATCAACTTCAATAGATTCAACTCTCCAATAAAAAGACACAGACTAACATAATGGGTGCGGAAACAGAATCCAAAATTTTGCTGCATCCAAGAAAAGTACCTCTGCAACAAAGACAAACACTACCTCAGAGTAAAGAGCTGGAAAAATACTTTCAAGCAAACTGACCCAGAAAACAAGCTGGAGTAACTATCCTATTATCTAATAAAATAGACTTTCAACCAAAATTAATCAAAAAAGATTCAGAGAGGCACTACATTATCAAAAAAGTAGAAAACCACAAAAAGGACATCACAATTCTGAACATCTATGCCCCAAATACAACATCATGTGCATTGATAAAGGAAACATTATTAAAAGTCAAACACATCATGGATCCCAACACCTTACTAGTGGGAGACTTCAGCACCCCATATTCACCAAGGGATAGATCATCTAGACGGAAGCCTGATAAAGAATTAAAGGCACTTACATGGGTCCTAAAAGAAATGGACCTAATAGATCTCTACAGAACTTACCACCCACCTCAAAAGAGTATACCTTCTTTTCAGCACCTCACGGAACCTTCTTCAAAATAGACCATATAGTTGGTCACAAAGCAAACCTCAACAAATAGAAGAGTATTCAAATAATCTGCCGTATTCTATCTGACCAACATGGACTAAAGCTGGACCTCAACAAAAATGGAATTAAAAAAAGAGCTTATAAACAAATGGAAACTGAACAACTTGATACTCAATGACAGCTGAGATAAGGAAGAAATAAAGAAATTAAAGACTTCCTAGAATTCAATGAAAATGAAGGTTCAACATGCCCTAAATTATGAAACACAATGGAAGAAGTGCTCAGAGGAAAATTCATAGCACTAACTCTCTTGAAGAAGAAATTTGTGATGTCTCATACAAGCAACTTAATGGCCCAACTGAAAGCCCTAGGGAAAAAAAAAAAAAAAAGCAAATACCCCCAAGAGGAGCAGATGGCTGGAAATAATCAAACTCAGGGCTGAAATCAATCGATTGTAAAGAAATAAAACTATTCAAAGAATCAGTATCAGTGAAACCAAGAGCTGGATTTTGAGAAAATCAACAAGTTAGATAAACCTTTAGCCAAACTAGCTAAAAGGCAGAAAAAACCTATCCAAATCATCAAAATCAGAAAGGAAAAGAAAGTCATAAATATAGACACTGAGAAAATCGAAACAATAATTAGGTCTTTGCTACAAAAGTCTATATGCCACAAAATTCGAAAATCTAAAAGAAATGGACAATTTTCTAGAAAGAGTCCATCTAACAAAATTAAGTCAAAATCACATAGAAAGATTGAATAGTCCTACATCCCCCAAGGAAATAGAAGTAGTCATCAACAGTCTCCCTTCCAAAGAAAAAAAAAGCCCTGGGCCAAATGGATCCAGTGCAGAATTCTACCATAATTTCAAAGAAGTGCTAACTCCAATTCTCTCCAAACTATTCCACAAAATTGAAAGAGAAGGAACATTACCATTCTATGTAGCCACAGTCACCTTGATATCTAAAGCACACAAAGACCCAACAAAAAAAGAGAACTTCAGATTGATCTCTCTTATGAACATTGATTCAAAAATATTCAATAAAATCCTTGCAAACAGAATCCAAGAACACATCAAAGATATCATCCACCAGGCAGGCAAGGGTGATTCAACAGATGGAATTCTATCAACATAATCTACCACATAAACAAACTGAAGGAGAAAAAACACATGATCATATCCTTAGATGCTGAAAAAGCATTTGACAAAGTCCAACACCCATTCATGTTTAAAGTCTTGGAGAGATCAGGGATAGAAGACACATACCTAAACACAGTAAAGGCAATGTACAGCAAGCCTATAGACAACATTAAACTGAATGGAGAGAAACTTAAAGCAATCCACTGAAATCAGGGACAAGACAAGGTTGCCCATTCTCTCCATATCTCTTCAACCTAGTACTTGAAGTCCTAGCCAAAGCAATAAGAAAAGTAAATGAGATCAAGGGGATACAAATTGGAAAGGAAGAGATCAAAGTGTCACTATTTGCAGATGATATGTTAGACTCCATGAGTGACTCCAAAAATTCAACCAGAGAACTCCTTCAGCTGATAAACACTTTATGCAAAGTGGCAGGATACAAAATCAACTAAAAAAAAAATCAGAAGCCCTCCTGTATACCAAAGACAAAAGGGCTGAGAAAGAAATCAGGGAAACAACACCCTTCACAATAGCCACCCTTCACAATATTTTATTTTACCTTGGGGTGACTCTAACCAGAAAGGTTAAAAACCTGTTTGAAAATAAAAAAAAAAACAACTTTAAGTCTCTAAAGGAAAGAATTGAAGAAGATATCAGAAGATGGAAAGATCTCCCATGCTCATGGATTGGTTGGATTACCATTAATTTCACAGTTAACATTAATTGTGAATATAGTCATCCTGCCAAAAGACATCTACAGATTCAATGCAATTAACATCAAAATAACAACTCATTTCTTTACAGATTTTGAATGAAAAATTCTCAGCTTCATATGGAGAAACAATAAACCCAGAATCTCCAAAATGATCCTATACAACAACAGATCATCTGATCATCCCTGATCATCTGATCACCTCCATCCCTGATCTCAAGCTGTACTACAGAGAATAGTAATAAAAACTGCATGGTATTGGCATAGAAACAGAAAGGAGGATTAATGGAAACAAAGAGAAGACCCAGAAACAAACCCACACACATATGAATGCTTGATTTTTGACAAAGAAGCCAAAACCATTCAATGGAAAAAAAAAAAGACAGTGTCTTCAAGAAATTGTGCTGGTACAACTGGATGTCTACATGCAGAAACATAAAAATAGAGCCATATTCATCACCCTCAACAAAATTAAAGTCCAAGTGGATCAAAGACCTCAAGATCAAACTAGATACTCTAAATCAGTTAGAAAAAATAGTGGGGAACAGCCTAGAACTTGTTAGCACAGAAGACAACTTCCTGAACAGAACACCAATAGCACAGGATCTAGAGCATCAATAAATGGGATAGCATGAAACTGAAAAGCAAAAGACACTGTCATCAGAACAAAGACTACAGACTGGAAAAGGTTCTTCATTAATCCTATAGCTGACAGAGGGCTGATATCGAGCATATATAAAGAACTAAAGAAGTTTAAAAGCAATAAATCAAGTTTTCCAATTAAAAAATGGGGTATAGAGCCAAACAGAGAATTCTGTAGAGGAATATAGAATATAGAATGTTTAAGTGTTTTAAGGAAAACACTTAAAGAGATGCTCAACATCCTTATCTATCAGGGAGATGCAAATCAAAACGACCAAGAGATTTCACCTTAAACCCATCAGTATGGCTAAGAGGAATAACTCAAGTCACAACACATGCTGGAGAGTTTGTGGAGAAAGGGGAACCCTCCTCCATTGCTGGTGGGATGTAAACTGGTACAACCACTTTGGAAGTTAATCTGGCACTTTCTCAGACAATTAAGAATAGTGCTTCCTCAAGATCCAGCTATACCACTCCTAGGCATAAACCCCAAATTTTTTCAAGTACACAGAAAGGACATTCCCTCAACCATGTATGTAGCAGCTTTATTTGTAATAGCCAAATCTTGGAAACAACCCAGATGTCCCTCAACAGAGGAATGGATACAGAAATTGTGGTGTTTTTACACAATGGAATACCACTCAGCAATCAAATCCAAGGAAATCATGAAATTTGCAAGCAAATGGTGGAATCTATAAAAGATCATTCTGAGTGAGGTATCCCAGAAGGAGAAAGATACACATGGTATATACACATTTATGTAGTCCTATAAAATATGATAAACATAATGAAATTTGTACACTTAAAGAAGATAAACAAGAAAGAGGACCCAGGGTAAGATGATCAATCCTCACTTAGAAAGACAAATGGGAGGTGCATTGGACATAAGAGAAAACAAGTAATAGGACAGGCACTTAACACAGAGGGCCCCTAAAAACTCTACCTCACAGTGTATCTAAGCAGATACTAAGAATCATAATCAAATCTTTGGGAGAGTACAAGGAACCATATGAAAGAAGGGAGAGTTTATATGATGTGGATAGAATAGGAGCTCCACAAGGACCAAATATATATGGGCAAAGGGGTCTTTTCTGAGACTGACACCAAGGACTATGTATGGAAATAACCTAGAACCTCTGCTCAGATGAAGTCCATGGTAGCTCAGCAACCAATTGGTTTCCCATAGAAAGGGAAACAGGGACTATTTCTGACAGGAATTCAATTGTGGGTTCTTTGATCTCCCACCCCTCAATGGAGGAGCAGTCCTGCTAGGCCATAGAGGAGGACTCTACAGCCAGTCCTGGAGATACCTGATAAAACAGGGTCAGCTGAAAGGTGAGGAGGTCCTCCTCAATCAGTGGACTTGGAAAGGAGCAGGGAGGAGATGAGGGAGGGAGGGTTTGGAAGGGGATGAGGGAGTGGGATAGAGCTGGCACACAGAGTTAATAAAATGTAACTAATAAAAAAATAATAATAAATGAAAACAATGTGAAGGTCCATTTAGTGAGTACTCAAGTAACTGCTCAGTTCAAAGTCATAAAATAGGAAAATTAAAATCCAAGACCACAGTCAAAGATTACCATGTCATTCAGTACATTCTCCTTAATTCCACATCACTTTGAAGCTTTCCTACCTAGGAAGCTGTCCAATTAAATAAAGTAAGCTTAAAGTTTCATTTCCTACCAGAGATTGTTATCTAAGTAAACAGGAGTAAGGGTATGGGGATCTGGATAAAGGGTTGAGAAAAAGAGTTGCTGGGTTTACCAAGAAAATGTCACTTGTGCACAGGAACAGAGATACTGGTAAGAAAAGTGGAAGGGCCGACACAGGCTGGGTTTGCACGAATGCTCTCCACCACCCCCTCCCATGATGTCACTTCAGTGCCAGCCAGAGGTCAGAGAAGACGGGTCCATTTTGTTTACTCATCTCCATAGAAACCTCAAGATTCCCTCAGGTGCTGAATGGCTGAGAGGAAGAAAGATGTCATGAAACAAGTTAAAGCCTATAAGAGTTTCAGGAGCCAGTTATTAAAAGGGCCAAGTGGACAGCCTGCTTGAGAGGCAGGATGAGAGCACTACATGCCTCAATCTGGGCATCTTAAAGCAACTAAACCAGAGATGACAGTTCCTGTGTACAATACTCTCAGTTCAGGAATATTGTCATATATTTCTTTCAAGTAGTCATTAATAAATTCTGTGTCCTTGACATAATGTGATTTTTACATTATGACAGATTTCGTTATTACATGTTAAATGCAGAGACATGTACTCAGTAAGTTAATTACTTGCTGAGAAAATGCTCCCTGACTAGGGCAACTCTTTGAAAAAAAAAACAAAACTGAGTAATATTCCATTTTGTAGATTGACTACAATTATTGTGTCATTTGTTAATTGGGGAGGGGAGGTGCTTGGTTGGTTTCCAGTTTCTGGCTTTTTCAAATAGAGCTGCTATAAATATGGTTGAGGAAATGCCCTTATTGTGTATTGAGCCTCTTTTGGATATATGCCTAGAGGTAAAGAGCTGAATATTGAGGAATCACTGTTCCTAGTTGTCTGAGAAAATACCAGATTGCATTTTTTTCTCTGTGCAGATATCCCATTAGACTAGCACCATCTGTTGAAGATGCTACCTTTTTCCATTGTATGGTTTTGGCATCTTTGTCAAAATACTGGTGTCCATAACTGTGTGGGTTTATTCCTGGTTTTTCTATTTGGTTCCATTGATTCACCATTCTGTTTTTATGTCAATTTCATGCAGTTTTTAATACTATTAGCTCTATAATACAGCTTGAGATCAGGGATGAAGATACCTGCAGAAGATGTGTTATTGTAGAGGATTGTTTTAGCTATTCTGTGTGTCTTGTTTTTCCATATGAAGTTGAGAATTTTTCTTTCTAGGTCTGTAAAGAATTGTGTTGGTAATTTGATGGAAACTGGATTGAATCTTTAGATTGTCCATCCTCTTTGCCTTTCAGGAAGAGGTTTGAGCATTTAAGTCAGGGTCCACCCTCTTGATTAGTTTCTTTAGGTGTATAGATTTTAGTAAGTTTGTCATATATATATATGCTCTATTTGAAAAAGCTTGGAACTGGAAACCAACCAGGCATCTCCCCTCCCCAATTAATAAATGATACAGTAATTATAGTCCATCTACAAAATGGAATATTATTCATTACTCAGGTTGTTTTTCAAAGCAGACAACTTCCTTAGCAGAACCCCAACAGCACAGGCTCTAAGAGCAAAAATCAATAAATGGGACCTGATGAAATTAAAAATCTTCTGTAAAGCAAAAGACACTGTCATCAGAACAAAACAACAGCCTACATACTGGGAAAGAATCTTTACCAACACTTTATCTGACAGAGGGCTGATATCCAGACTATAAAAACTAAAGAAGTTAAAAACAATGAGTCAGGTAATCCAATTTAAAAATGTGGCACATAGCAAACAAAGAATTCTCTGTATAGGAATATACAATGGCACAGAAACACTTAAAAAGGTGTTCAGCATCCTTAGTAATCAGGGAGATGCAAATCAAAACGACCCTGACACTTTACCTTACACCCATCAAAATGGCTAAAATAAAAAACTCAATGACAACACCTGCTGGAGAGATTGTGGAGAAAAGGGAACACTCCTCCATTGCTGGTGGGAATGTAAACTGGTATAACCACTTTGGAAAGCAATCTGGCACTTTCCCAGACAATTAGGAATAGTGCTTCCTTAAGACCAGATATTCCACTCATAGGCATATAACCAAAATTTGCTCAAGTACACAACAAGGACATTTGCTCAGCCATGTTTTTATCAGCTTTATTTGTAATAGCCAGAACCTGGAAACAACCCAGATGTCCATCAATGGAGGAATGATTATAGAAATTGTGGAATTTTTTATGAAATTAAATACTACTCAACAATCAAAAATGAGGAAATCATGAATTTTGCAGGCAAATGGTGGGATCTATAAAAGATCATTCTGATTGAGGTATCCCAGAAAAAGAAAGGCACACATGGTATATGCTCACTCATATAGATCTATAAGATATGATAAACATGATGAAATCTATACACCTAAACAATATAAGCAAGAAAGAGGACCTGGGGTAAGATGATCAATAGTCACTTAGAAAGACAAACGGGATGTGTGTTGGAAGTAGGAGAAAACAAGTAACAGGACAGGTGCCTAGTTGCAGAGGGCCTCTGAAAGCCTCTACCTAGCAGTGTATCAAAACAGATACTAAGACTCATAACAAAACTTTTGGCAGAGTACAGGGAATCAAATGAAAGAAGGGGGAGTTAGTAGAACATGGAAAGGATAGAAGCTCCACAAGGTTCAAATATATCTGAGCACAGGGGTCTTTTCTGCTACTGATTCTCCACCAAGGAGCATGTATCCTAGAAACTCTGCTTGGATACAGCTTGTGGTAGCTCAGTAATCATTGGTTTTCTATAGTAAGGTGAACAGGAAATATTTCTGACAGGAACTCAATGACAGGCTCTTTGATTTCCCCACACGCCAAGGGAGTAGGAGTCCTGCTAGGCCACAGAGGAGGCCTTTTCAGCCAGTCCTGAAATCTCTGATAAAACAGGGTCAGATGAAAGGGGAAGAGGTTCTCCCCAATCAGTGGACCTGGAAAGGGGCAGAGAGGAGATGAGGGAGGGTGGGATTGGGAGAGAATGAGGGAAGGGTATACAGCTGAGATACAAAGTTAATAAAATGTAACTAATAATAAAAATAAAAACTCAAAAAGGAGATTAGACCAATCAGTTCATGTTAGAAGCAGTCCCTGTTCCCTTTACTATCGAACCCTCTTGGACACTGAACTGCCATGGCTATGTCTGTGCTGTTTACCAGTCTACAGAGGAAGACAATGCAGCCACTCCTGATGAGACCTAACAGACTAAGATCAGAAGGAAGAAAAAGAACCTCTCCCCTACCAGTGGACTTGGGGAGGGGCATGTGTGGAGAAGGGGACAGAAGGGAAGAGAGAAGGGGGGGAACTAGAGAGGGAATACAAAGTAAATAAAGTGTAATTTAAAATTAAAATTTAAAAAGGGAGACTAGGTAAAACTCAATCTTGTCCTCAGCTATAATCTTTAGCATAACTTTAAATCTGTTCTATTTAAACTAAAAATCCAAGCAAAATGTTTAATTAAACATAATTTACAAAAGGGCTAGCAATCTTATTAATCCTATTATATTGTGATAAAACTTGACAGCAAAAAATTAAAGGACAAAAGTTCTATTGAACATTAAACAGAGAACTAAATTTAGCCTGAAGTCCCCAGAAAAAAAAAAAAAAAAGATATTCTGGCCATTCCAAGTCTATATGCTAGAAAGAATCAGCATTAAATCATTTATTTAGGTACTGCAACCAGGCATATATATTTCATATAATAGTTAACAATGATCAAATATAACCCTGAATAACCCTGGGCTAACATGGAACTGTAGTCCTTTTTTTCTTCCCTGTAAAAGAGCATAAGCAAACATTTTCACTGAGAATCTCCAGCATTTTTTAAATGAAGAACAACATGTTTACAGGTTGTTTTTTTTTACATGAAAATATTTTAATAACTGCAGTTTTGGTTTAATTGGCTTCACAGCTTGGCTTTGTTTTACTTTGTAAACTTAATAAAATAAATATCAAGGTTTTTAATTTCACCCAAAGGGTTGAGAAACTGTTTTAAGTTCTTTGTTAGACTGTCCAAAGGTTACTATTTTAAAATACTCGATAACTTTTGTAATGATGTATAGAATTTAACTCTGATAGTCCAGGACCAAACTCATAGGTGTTGATTCAAATTCTGTCAGGTCTAAAAATATCCAAGTCTACAGGTAAACATACACACACAGAGATACCTAAGGAACATAGAAATCTGACATTGCCACGTTGGAGTAACCAGAATACTCAAATACCAGGACTTGACCAGCCCCTATGGGATACAAGTCCCACAGATTCCAGAAGGAATGGACCTCCTCATGGGTCCCTCCCACACACATAGGTTCCAGAAAAGCAGAGCTGCCATGGCCCTTTCCACAGCTTCCAGATGGAGAGTGGGCTCCAGCAGCCCTCTTATCACACAGGATAGGGTCCTAGTGACCATTTCTTCTGGTCCCAAAATGAACAGAACCTGTATGGGCCTCTTCCCTGGGAAGTAGAGCATCCTCAAGATTCACTCCACTAGACTCTAAACTCTCCAAGTTTCCCAGACCTTGCTAGAAAACCAAAACCAAAAACCAAAACAGAAACCAGCAGACAAAAACCAAAACAACAGAAACAAAGACAAAAAACAACCACAGTACCTGCTTTTAAACATTTAAATATTTTTTTAAAACCTGCTTTTGTAATATTAAACAAAGCATCCTCTTTAGGAGTGAAATGATAAAGCACATTTATAATTTTAAAAGTCAAAACCAGACTTTAAAATTTACCAGTGTAATCAATCCAATGTTACTATTATAATTTTTATTGTTATTATTTTGTAATTTTAATTTCTCTAAATCCATTAATAACTGAACTTGTTCCCTTTCTAATTGGACTTTTTCTCAGAGAACAGTAATATCCTCCTGCAGTGGTCCAGTATCTCCTGCAAATGAAGCAGGAAAGCCACAGGTGCAGAGGGCACAGGAAGACCAGTCTAAATTATGAGATTTGGCAGTTTCTTCATCAGACTCTGTTTCATTCTCCCTATCTAGGTCCTAAATTATTTTCTGCTCTCAAATTACACAAATCTGTTTGAGCTCCTTTATGAACATTTAAAATAACCTTAGAAGTACTTCTCTGCCTGTTTGGCTGCTCTCTAGCTTGTGAGGTTCCTTTTCCCAAGTTTCCAGATTGATGGTTCCTTCAACTGGGAACCAGGGACAAAAGTCATTTACAAACTAAAGGGTATAAGGACATTTCTCCTAATTCCTCTCTTTTATTAGAATTGACTTTAAAGTCCTCATTAACATCTGAGAAATGGGACCATCCCAGACTAGAAAGAAAAACAACTGGACCTTGAATAAGGGCCAGCTAAGAAAAAAGAACAAGTCAGGCAATTAAGGGCTACTAAACCTTGAGCAGAGGCCAGATCAGATGGCCCTCCTCAAAGACTGGATGAGCTTGTTTTAAGATAAAAAACCTGGGGCTGGGAGGTGGGAGGACTGCCCTTGAAGCTGTAAGCTGCCAGCTGCAAAACTGCTATCTTTTTGCTGACTAGTCAATGTAAAGATACATGTGTGGCCTGACTTTTAGGTATAAAAACTCTGTGCTTTGTATGCTTGGGGTCGTCTCCTGCCTTGAAGGGATGACCACCCTCTGGATCGGAATAAACTGCCTCTTGCTTTTGCATCAAAACTTGGTCTGTGAGTCTCTTTGTGGAGGGAGCGTATGGAGTCCCTGCAACGGGAGTGCAGTTTTTGCACATCTCCCTGGTATTTCTCTGCCCCATGATTTCAGGGCCTGCCTACCTTGTCCTCCTCCCTTCAATTGGTGGTCATCAGGAAGCACATTTTTCTCTTAGGCATCTGCAGCTCCAAAAACCAGCCTTTCTCATGTTGCCCTTCATTTTCAAGGTCCGTTGTTTGGGCACCATTTGAACCATTCTTCGGGGTTGTCAAAAGTGTAAGCTCTCTCATCCTTTTCTCCCACTCATTTATTGCCCACTGGCTCCTCCCCTACTTCCTGTCTTCTGGCTCCTCCCTTTGCACAACATTGTGGATAGTTGCTTTATTTTGACCTGTTTATCATAATGCAATATCCGGATTGAAACCAGAGAGTGGGGTGAGGGTGGGGGGAAATTAGCATTTGAATGAGCAAGGGTAAGGTGAATACCTTTCAAAAAAATATTATACCAACATTTCCCCCTTTAAGTCAAATAAAAGGCTGCTTTTCTTTAAATAAAATAATAATTATGAAATTATGAAAACTGTTAGGTAAAATCTATATGTATAATGTCCAGTCAATGTGTATTTAGAAACTTAGGAGAATGTTAACTGATTCTTCTATCTTGACAAGTTAAAAGTTCTACACCTAGATTAATTTTTATCCTTATTGGTATTACCTATAATGGAAGGATTTCTGAAATTCTAAACAACTCAAGGTTAATTATGACACTATAACTATTTGGTCTTCAACACATCAGAGACTTGAGGAGGAAATAAAATTAGCTATTAGAGTAAATAAGAAGTGCATGTTAGCAGCTTCCAAAAAATGAAAATTGACATAGATACTTGGTTGCCTGAGCAGTCACCCATAACTCTTTATAACATTGGAGCATCATCTTCAGCCTTCAGGCTGAGAATATTTGACAGACATATATGTGAAGCAGGAACTATTTAGAACTTGTTTACCCTGTTTTGGCAGAGTTCAGCAGTTGACTTGTCCTGAATTTAAATTTGCCCATTTTAGTCTGAAGTTGTCTGTTGTGAAGCAAGGTTATTTTCTTTATCCAAGAGGCTTGTTTGCCACATTTGTTGCCATCTCCATATGGAGTTTCTTCAATCCTCATTATTTTCTTTCAGGTAGGCAGTGTGCTTCCAGGAAATGACTTGTCTCATCATCAAAGAATCCTTAAAATAATAAAGACACTATTAAATGCCTTATTCTGTAGGTCTCTGATGTTTTTGAAGACTACCTAACTTCATGTATTCAAACTATCTACAAAATCATATCTATCTGTTAAACCTAGTATGTATACTCCTATGACAATGTAGACTAGTGTCTGATATGACTATGAGTTGAATAACTATCAATTAACTTGCATTACCTAAGACCCTAACTAGTTTTTAATAGCAGTTTAAAAATTTTGGAGGTAGTCTTGAATTTGTATCAATTATAGTAAAGCTTATACCAATGTATCAAAAATAAACTTATTTTTGCATCAATATACTAAATCCTTTACCAATGAGTTAAAAATAACCTTATCTGAGAAAAAGAAATAAAACTATACCTTTATGTTCCTTGTTCTACTTTGAATAAGACCATTAATAATAAACATCTCCCAATGACAATAAAATTTCGTAGCCATAGCAAACAACAATAACAAAAAAAAAAAACAAAAAACAAAAAACAAACAAACAAAAAACAAATCCTTTAAGGAACATTGGACATTGTTCCCATGGATTTCTTCTAGCTGACATTTTGGATGTGTAGAAATCCTGTAGGGGGTCCAAAAAATGGGAAAAAAAAACTTAATTAAGCAAGTAATAACATCTGTGGTCTAGTCTTTGAATGTCAAGAAATTTTAGGCTTAATAAAATTCCAGCCTATATTGCTGGACCAATTAACATTAATAGCTTTATTCAAACTTCTTTTGGGAGCAGGCTTTGAAGAGAAACAGCAATTGAAACTATTGAGGTAGGAACAGGCAGAATGATGCAAGATGGCAGAACAGAAGTGTTGATGTCTCAGCATGCTGAAGAATGATTCTGTCAGGTTTGATCCATCATATCTGGCCTCCAGTTCTTTTGTTCTGCAAACATATAATTTCTCATAAGCATTCTAGAGTTCTAAATTTATGAATGTAAGAGATATACAGTACGAAACTAAAGTGTAAGCCAATTTAATCCATGTCAATTAAAAGGTTAGCATAATACATTTTGAGGATATTATAGCTAAACATTTACTGTCCAAGTATTGTTGAAGTTTTGTCTGGAGACACATTTTTATGTCTCAGTCAGTTTTAGAGTTGTTCCCTTGAAAGGGATTAGCAATATAAGTTATCATTTTTATTGAACATACAATCATTATCATCTTAAAATCAAAACAAAGTTGGATAGATCAAAATATCATTTTGGGCTCTTGCACACCTGTTGTGTTAGGCCAAGTTGCTACCTATTTCTCTAGAGTAGTCTCCCATTAGAGAGACAATCTGGTTGCCTTGAACAATAGAAAATGCATGTTTTAAGTAAACTTTATATAAACTTTTTTAATTTATAATATAAGCATACTGTAGGTATCTTGTACCTGTTTTTAGGTTTAGTCCTATATTTTTATATATTCTGTAGTTATTTGTCCTATCCCCTTGTTTATATACAAGAGGCAGTTATTTCTTCATAGCCAAACTTAGTTTTAACTCCCTCTTACCATTAGCATTTAGTCAAACCCTAGGCATCTTGTACCTGGTATTCAAATTGATAGTGGCTATTTTTTGGCTTACCCCTTTTTTATACAGACTGGAAAGTTAGGCCTTTATAGTCAAATTTATATAAACTGTCTTAGCATTAGCATATAAATTCTCTTACCTTTAGCATTAAGTATATCCTAGGCATCTTGTACCTGGATTTTTATATTGGTTTTGGCTACTCTTTGGCTTGCCCTCTTTTTGATATGGGATGGACAGTTTTGTTTTTTAAACATATGAATATAATTTTTGAGTTTTTAAGATTAAATGAGGTTGGCATGTACTTTGTCATCTTTAGGCCTCTTGTGTCTTTTTTACATAGGCTTGACCTATGTAAACATTTTTCCCCGGTGAAAATATCTCACATTTAAAAGAATAAGACAGGTTTTAGATCACTGTGACATTATCTTTCTTTACATAAACCTAAAAATGATGTGAATCCAACCTTTAGATCAGTAAGGACATAATATCAATTATTAAGGAAAAAAGAATTTACATGCTATCCTTAGGAAAATTTTGTCAGTTTTAATCTTAGAATATCTCTGCAATTGGCTAAAAAACAGGAGTTGTCATCATGGCTTTTATTAACCCTGAACTCAGAGATCTGCCTGTTTCTTTTTGTTTTTTAATAAAGACATGTGCCTTCACCAACTTGTTTATATATATATATAAACAAAAATTATACATTATTATATATTTATATATATAAATATATATATATATAATTTTTTCCCAAATCATTATCATTGTAACTCAAAGCCTTATATGAAAAATCAAACAAAGTGACAATAAAATTTTAAGTTTGGGGTCAGTTGTGCCAATTTACAGTGTAACAAACAAAGCCCAATTGGATATTTTTATTGATGTTTTAGTGAATTGGTGGACCCTTACCAAAAACAGATGACAAGTATCTTACAGCCAGAGAGCTTTGAAATTTAGCTGTTATTAAAAAAATGATTAGGAAGAGTGCCCTTTTTCTTGACCATAACTTAGGTTTCCGAACCTTGTTGTTGTTGTTTTTTTTTCCCTGTTTTCTTCTTCAACATTCTTGGAGAAGGTATGGAGAACCAACACTATTAAACATATTGCAACCAGATCCACGACTCTGACAGCCAAAATGAAGCACAAAGAGATTAAAATAACCTCTGCCATGGCAACTTTTTATTTTACATGCAGTTTAGGCCAAATTCTGTCTAGAGGTCTCTCTGCCTCCAGTTTCTTCCTTTTCTGCCATTGCTGTGGAGCTGAGCCAGTTGAGCCAGCCACAGTATAGAGGAGCAATGCTTGTTTACCCTTGAGATAAACTTTAACAGCAACCAGTTTTGTTAAGTCTCAGGTCTGCACACAGGGGGCTATCTTTTGCTCCTGGGTGGGTTTAAGAGTCTCTCTTAAAGAGACAGTAATTCACTTGGGAGTTTTTAGGTTTTAAGATTGGGTTTTTTCACTGGGAGCTTATTCCCCCCACCAAATTATGATAAAGTATGATTTAAGGGATGTGGATTCTTAGATTAGTTAGGCAATCTTTGTTGTAAGTGACTATTAATATTTACTATTGATTTATCTTCTGGTAAAGCTGCTGTTAATCCTAAATAGCTGTATAACCAAATCACCACACAAAGACTGCGTGGTGAACCTAGAACACAATGGTGGGCAATAGTTATTCCCTCCTAAACCTCCAAGTCCTCAGTTTCCTAACATTCATATTTTACCCATTATACTTGCTTTTTTTGAAAAATTATGTACAGTCCATCTCCACATTGTTCCAATATCTGTCCTAGATCCCTCTTTCCAAGCTCTCTCTCACACCCTTTTCTCCCACTCATTTCTTGCAACTCTGCTCTTTCCTGTCTCTGGTTCCTCCCTTTGCACAACATTGTGGCTTGTTATTTTCTTTTTGGCCTGTTTATCACAATGCAATATCTGGATTTAAACCAGCTATGAGGGTCAGGAAGAAATTAGCATTTGAATGAAAAGTGTAAGGTGTATAAATTTCAAAAGAACATTACACCAACAAAAAGGGGTCCACCTAAAAAACAGAATGTAAATGTGGGGACAGAGACAGGAAGAATGGAGACAAGACAGATTCCTGATCTAGTCCCAGTTTACTGAATGTGCAAATAACACTTATAAAGCAAAGGGTAAAGCATTTTTTTTTACAGTAGCAACATATCTCTGCCAACTGGCAAGACATACAGGAATTCACTCAAGGTTACAAAAAGTTTGCAGTCTGGTTCTGAAGGTTGCAGGGAGCTTGCTATCTACTTCTCAGACTCAGAACACTCCACTTGCAGAGACCACCAAGAAAAGTCTCTGAGACTTAGAACTTAGATAAGACAGGCATCTTCAAAGACCAGGAGACAGAATTCCATTTACCAGACTCTTTCAGAAAACAGACAATTCCTGAGACTGGTTTGGCTGAAAAAGAGATAATCTGTGAGTGTAAAAGGAGAAATTAGAGGAAATAAACTATTTGACAGCTGGTTCTGTTCCACACTAGTGTTGCCAAACATGTATGAGAAGGGTTGCCTTGGCTGACCTGGCTGGATTGCATCTATGTCCTACTTGGTAGTCAGATATGGTCCTGGTGTTTACATTTAAAATTGGGCCTGCAGGTCAGTGAAAAGGGTCCATTTTATAAACCTAGGAAAAAAGAGCAGCTGTGTTTCCTGGTTTGGTCCTCTAGATAAACCCTCTAAACACAGTGTTAAGGCCAGGATTGCTAGTTTAGTGCTGCCACCTGAGCTCATAGGGTCTAAGGTAGCAGGGTAACCACTAGTTCATGGCTAGGATTCTCTTCTACATAATGAGTTCCTGGAAAGCATGCCTTATAAAAATAATCTCTGCCCTTCTTTAGCAAAATTTTTTCCCATGGTATCATCACTGTAAAATTTGTCAACATATCCTTATTGATTATATGTGAAAATCATATAAAATACATTACACACCTTTTCCATTGCTCCCAGTTTCAAATTCCTACCCATGTGCCACACTACAAATTTTTCTTCTTTAAAATACATCAATTGAATTATGTGTTGTTCATATACTCATTATAACACTATCAGAGTCTCAGTGTCAAGTCCCTTAAAGAAAACTAGGTTCATCCTTGCTGTACTCTGGAGCCACCACCAAGAAGCCATCTTTCCTGAAGAGTGCTATACTTCATCACCTTAATAACAGTTTTTCTTATGTATTGATTTATCATGAAGTGTTCAATTTACATCCCCTCTGCTGCCCCACCTTCTTCTCCTTCCAGTCCCACCCAGCCTCCTTCTTCTATCTCTCTGAACTTTTTCTAGTTCCCTGATAGAGGAGGTTCTCCTCAACTTTGTA